>NC_080688.1:53941463-54244493 GCF_030445035.2 Dasypus novemcinctus
TCAAAACATCAAACATGTCTTAAAAACTCAAGATCAGAAAAATTCTCTATTACTTTAATCTGAGTACTTACCATATCTTTTGTTCTGCTTTCATTTCTGACATTTCTAGTTTCCTTCTGTACCATTTCTCTTCTGTCTAAAGTACTTTAATAATTTTTAAGATCATATCTGTTGACAACAAATTCTAGTTTTTCTTCATCTGAGGATGACTTTGTTTCTGCCTCATTTTGAAGGGTATCTTGCTAGATATTACTTATGGCTTGACAGTTCTTTGCTTTTAGCACTTTAAAACTGTTTTGTCACTTCTTTCAGGCTGTCCTTGCTTTTGTGACTAATCCACACTCATCTGAATCAATGTTCACCTCTAGGTAATGAATCACTTTTTTCTGGCTGCTTTCAATTATTTTTCTTTGTCTTCAGTTTGAGTAGCAGTGGATTTCTTTGGGGTTGGGGTTCCCTAAGCTTCTTGAATCTTCACTTTTATGTCTTTGGACTATAATTTCTTCAAATATCTTTTGGTGTCATATTATTTATCTTTTTATTTTGGGACTCCAATGACACAAATATTAACATTAAATCTTTTTTTTTATTCTGTCACAGGTTCCTGAGTCTGTGTTCATTTATTTATTTTTTCTGTCTATTGCTAAAACTAGTTAATTTCTATCGATTTAACTTCTGGTTCTTGAATTCTTTCCCCATTATCTCCGTTTTGCTATTTAGACCATCAGAGTTTTTTATTGAGTTTTTACTCTGTTTTTCATTTCTAAAAGAATATTTTAAGTAATCAGAAGTATCCATATACTGTTTAAATGTACATTTCATTTTTAGGGTCTCCCCAAGCCTGGCAGGGACTTATTTAAAGCACACATGTAAATACATATATCATACGTCTAAATATTTAAAAATCATAAGCCAAGCTAACCAAATGTTAAATAAAATACATTTTAACCTATCATCTTTTAAAAATTAACTGCTTAACATTCTGGAAGGTCAATTTCAAATTTAGAATTCTTGGACCCCTCCCTATACTCTCTCCTATACTTTGGCCTCTTTCATAGGCATGTCTAAGCATTGTAAATAAGACTATGTGTCATCCAGTGGTCTGGTCTGCTTCTTGGGAAGAAATGAAAAAGTAGTGAGGTGGGTATGAAATAAAGTGAGGCTTTCTTTTTCTTTGCTTTCACTTTGTACTAAACATGGTTTTAATGGTCCACTAGAGTGTTTTCATTTATTACTTATAAAACCATATGTACACACACATATATTTTTTATTTATATAATAAACCTTCTCCTCAAATGGAATTTTTATAAGACAATATATTTATCATAACTGAAATTGCTTCTCTTTCTTTAGCCTCAGCAGAGGTCTATTTAGTAAATTCAGTAATCTAAGTTAATGTAAATTGTTTGCATGCAGTGAGTGTGTGTGTATGTATATATGTGTGTATGTAAAAGAGAGGTAGACATTAGGTAAGTATATCAGAAGGTATTCATATACCAATACAGACAGTTCTTTGTAACTATTTTCCCAAGCTTTATTCATTGAAATACTGTAAGGTGGAGAAAAAGTTAAATTTGATAAAGACTTCTGCCTAAACCAAATTAAATAAATGTAAATATGTATACTATCCAATCCTTAACTATAATACCCACTCAGTAACGTTCAATTTCTAATTCTCCCACCCTCTCAGTTTCTCAGAAATCATACTAATAATGGGAATGTTCTGGAGCAATTTCTCAACCACTGTAGGCTAGCCTGTTAGAATTACAAAAGGAAAAATTTTCTGACCTATTAGGGAGGGAAGGGGGATGATGAAAACTGCTACCAAGTAGCAGATCGGGCCTATTAAATCGAATTATGAGTGTACGTACATTCTCTCTTGTTCTGAGCAAGTGTTATTTAGAAGGATGGGTGGCATGAAAACCAGAATATTAAATTTAGAGAATGTGACCTTTGTAAAGAAAATCTAAGAGTTGAAGCATGACTATAGACACTTTCTTATAAAAGAGCTAAATTTCAATTATTTTGCTTCCATCTGTTATCTGTGGAAATAGGAATTGGGTAAGAGTGGAATGACTTGCTGTGGTCTCAGAAACCCCATTTTACTTATCCACCCTCCTGGTTCTGGCCTAATTTTATGACACACCCTAAGTCTCCAGTAAAATTTTAAGAGAGTATCTAGGTTAGCAGCAAGCCACAGTGTAGCTCTGTTGGAGAACTCCTTGTAGATGTGTCTCTTCCTAGGCTGGATTGAAGATGGGCTTTTTCCAAGGCACTGCATAAGCAATGTTGTTTTTTTGCAGTTCTGTATGGCTTGATGAGGTTCAATCTCGGACCCTCCGCCCTCTCAGTGCTGATCAATGTCAATGTTCTTGAAGGTCAGGGCTTCTGCTGTTGGCCTGGATTAAGGTCTTGATGTCAGAGCCTGTTGTCTGCTGCAGAGCCCCTAATACCATTAACAAGGAAATGAAAGAAGCTTCCAAACAACCGTCAGATCAATGCTAACGTTGTAACTTCCAACAGCTGCTGCTGGGCTTCTTTATTTGTTAAGACCTCTGACTGTGTGGTACTTTCTTGATTTGAGTTTAATTCTGTCAATTTGACAAAGATGTTTTTTTGTTTTTTTTTTTTAATTATTTATTTATTTATTTTTTTAAATTACATTATGAAAAATATGAGGTCTCATTCAACCCCACCGCCCCCGCCCCCCACTCCCCCCACAGCAACACTCTCTCCCATCATCATGACACATCCATTGCACCTGGTAAGTTCATCTCTGAGCATCACTGCACCCCATAGTCAATGGTCCACATCATAGCCCAGACTCTCTCACGTTCCATCCAGTGGGCCCTGGGGGGATCTATAATGTCCCGTAATTGTCCGTGAAGCACTATCCAGGACAACTCCACGTCCCGAAAACGCCTCCACATTTCATCTCTTCCTCCCGTTCCCCACACCCAGCAGCCACCATGGCTACCGTTCCCACACCCATTCCACATTTTCTCTGTGGACATTGGATTGGTTGTGTCCATTGCACATCTATGTCAAGTGAGGGCTTAGATTCCATATGGGTACTGGATGCACTCCTCCCGCTTCCAGTTGTAGACACTCTAGGCTCCATGTTGTGGTGGTTGACCTTCTTCAACTCCATGTTAGCTGAGTGGAGTAAGTCCAATAAATCAAAGTGTAGGAGCTGAAGTCTGTTGAGGCTCTGGGCCTGGGTGTCATATTATCAGTCCAGAGATTCAAATCCCCTACATATATCTTAAACCCAGCACCAACTACAATTCCAATAAAGTAGCATGCAAGTCTTGTGAAAAGAGATCCCCTCTGAGTCCAATTCCATCACGCAGAAACACCAGCTCCAAAGAAGGGCTATCTGTCATGGCAGTGAACCCCTTCTGCCATGACCATAGAACCCGTGGGTCTCTTTATCCCTCAAAAGAACCAATACCTGGGGTTGTATCTACCTTATCTGTCTCTTAGACTCTGTTCAGTTGTACATAGGGGTATTCCTTCTGACAACCTCCAGACTCTTTTTTAGAGACTCACAGCCTTATAATCTCATTTCTCCTTTCCATTTCCCCCTTACATTAGGTCAAACAGCTTCCCGAAGTCATGTCATTATATGTAGACAGGTATATTCTGCTGTTCCGCATTGAATCTTTAATTCAAGGTCATTTTCTAGTTGCTTCTTCAGCTGGTATGTGGTAGTGATCCCTCGGTGCCAGGGAGGCTCATCCCTGGGTGTCATGTCCCACGCTGGGGGGAATGCATCGCATCTACACGCTGAGTTTGGCTGTGAGAGTGGCCACATTTGAGTAACATGCAGGCTGTCAGGAGGAAACCCCCAGGCACAATGCTACTCTAGGCCTTGTTCTTATTGCAGGTGTATAGGCTCAAAAGTGTAACCATTAGTATCACGAGCCCACTGTTGGGCCCTCCTTCCTTCCTGGTTCTTGCCGTTGCACCTGGAGGATTGCCGCTGCTCTCCCAGGGCCCACAACAGTGACCCCCTGGCCAGGATCCCAGTACCCCCCCAGCTGTTGTTTTTGTTTCCACTATGAGTATATATAGACATTACCATATACCCTGGGCATATGCCCTGTATAACTCCCTGTCAACCATATATATCCTGTGAATAACATCCCATATCAGTATTCCTCCGCTGCCATTATTGAACCACTCTGTGATCCAAAACTTCCCGTAAAGTGAATCCCAACATAATGTCAGCTTCAGAAGAGTCTTAGATCACCGAAATTCATATATGCAATATACAGTATTTCCCCAGATCCACCATAAAACCTTTTCCCTTGCACAGCAATAATCTGTTAACTTATTCATATCATATTTCCTGAAACTGATGTACAGATTCCAACACTATAGTTTTCAAACAAGGTGACATTTGTGCTTACTATGTGGTCCATATTTTAGGCTGTACAGTTTTCTAAATTTTTTAGTTATCCTATGTTTTGTCTTATGGTTTTCATTATTAGTCTGTCGTCCCCTATATGTTTTTGGTGTAATATTAGCTGTTTTATATTCATCCTCGTGTACTCTCACATAACTCCTCTTTTGCCCCCTTATTTACCTTTGTTCCATCCATTCCACATCCATTTTCCCCTCCCCTTAGGGCCCACAATGCCTGCCAATCTAATACCCTGGGAGCCGTCCTTTCTCACGAGAGATACAGTTCTCTCTATTCAACGGCATTAGTCTTCCCCAGGATATGGGTCCACCCCACCCAATGGTAGAACCCACCTTGGCAAAATGAGCCTTCAGCTATTCCCTCCGGAGTCCGTCACGCATCAGACCATACCCCCTGAGCGTCCTAACCAGGTAACCCTCCTACTTATACTTTGATACGTTTTACTCAACATTTAGTTCTCAACGAACTTCTGACACTCTCCCATATTCGTATGTTGCCCCTCCCTCCCACCTATTTCTTGGACAATATTACCCCTCTTCCCATCCCCAGCCCCCCTCAAACCCAGAAAACCCCACCCGAAGGTAACCCTTTGCCCCCATTTTGTCCCTTCTTTGTGCTCATACTTACCGCCAGCTCATCACAGATTCCACCCCTGCAGACATTAACTCACATCCTTCCTCCACCCCCCGATTTCCTGTAAGCCACTTTTCCAGACTCTAGCTCTCTGAGGCAGTTAACTTATTTCATATCATTGAGGTCATATAGTATTTGTCTTTCAATGCCTGAGTTGCTTCACTCAACATAAGATTCTCAAGGTTCATCCATGTTATCACGTGCGATTGTAGTGTATTGGTTCTTACAGCTGAGTAGTATTCCATTGTGTGTATATACCACATTTTATTGATACACTCATCTGTTGATGGACATTTGGATTGATTCCAACTTTTGGCGATAGTGAACAATGCTGCTATGAACATTGGTGTACATATATCGGTTTGTGTCCTTGTTTTCAGATCTGATGGGTATATACCCAGCAGTGGTATTGCTGGGTCATATGGCAAATCTATGGATAATTTTTTGAGAAACCGCCAAACTGTCCTCCAGAATGGTTGGATCCTTCTGCATTTCCACCAGCAATGGATGAGTGTTCCCCTTTCTTCACAATGGATGAGTGTTCCCCTTTCTTCACATCCTCTCCAGCATTTGTATTCTACTGTTTTTTTCATGGCTGCCAATCTTATGGGAGTAAGATGGTATCTCATTGTAGTTTTGATTTGCATTTCCCTGATTGCTAGAGATTTGGAACATTTTTTCATGTGCTTTTTTGCCATTTGTATTTCTTCTTTGGAGAAGTGTCTGTTTAAGTCTTTTTCCCATTTTTTAAATGGGTTGTTTATCTTTTTGTTTTCAAGATATATGAGTTCTTTATATATGCAAGTTATAAGTCTCTTATCAGATATATGGTTGCCAAATATTTTCTCCCATTGTGTGGGTTCCCTTTTTACTTTGACAAAGATGTTTTGAGAAGCTCTTTTGTATCAAGACCTGGGCAAAGTCTTGGAAAGGTGAAATAAAGGATAGGTTGGGTCCTTTCAAGATGATAAAGATCCAACTGGAAACAGAATTCATGAAGCATTTATAAGCCATGTATGACCAAGATGATTTCAATAATAAAATATAAATTTGAAAGGTGGTCAGAGGAGGGAAATTCATTCTGGGTACTGGAAGAAAGGATTTGGCAGAATGGGAAGTAGAGGAAGTGTCTTCTACATGGAAGTAACAGCCCATAGAAAACAAGATTGCTAGTCCTTAGGCTCATGATGTAATACACAGCACTCTTCAGTGCTTTGAGTTCCCAGCTCCTCCTCAAGACTCAGAATAAGATGACAAAGAAACTCCCATGGAGTAATTCAAGCTTGCATAAACTTGAGGGCACTTTTGGCAGTAAAGGGGGAAGGGAGAAAGTAGTAAAAATTTCTAATAGTTGTTTTCTTTTTTTAGGAAAGAAATGGTCTAATGGAAATGTGACCCTCTCCCACCTGGCTCATGAAATTCTATAATGGAATCTTTCCTGCATTGATGTAAAAATCAATAGGCAGGGATTTTAGCAGTCCAGCAGACCTTCCTCACTATGTCAGGGCTGACAGTTCTAGAATTGTGTCTGTTTGACCTCATCTTGAAACAAGAGAAGGGTCAGCCATGGTTGATACCTTCAAGGAGTAGGGACCTTGAGAACAATTCCTGGAGGAAGTCAAAATACCTCACTGGTTATTCAAAATTCTCAACCATCTGGGCCTTCCCCATATTTCTCCAATCTTTTTTTCTCTTCACATCTATCATTACTGAAATACTAATCTCCAATATATCTTTTCCACTGGCCATGGGATGCCTTTCTTCACCATTTTCCTGCTTTGAAGGCTCATTTTTAATATTTCCTCCTTTTCATATCAATCCTTTTTCTTCAAAGCATACTTTATTCTAAACTTTCCTCTATTAAATCTGCACTGCACTATTAAATCCATCCACAGACAACCCCAGCCTGACATTCTGAACCATTTATTTGTTACTTCTCTAATAGTATGGCTTATATCCACATTTGAGTTACCACTTATGATATCTGTCTATGTATTTTACCCATGGTACCCTAGTTTTCCCTATGAGAACACAAATTCTTAGGGTAAGGGACATGTATTTTTATCTTATGTAGATTTAAATTGCTCCCTCAGCTTTTCTTGTGGGTTTCTTAGGCTATTTTTAATACAATTTGAGAGATGAATCTATTGCCAAAGTAAAGTATTTCCACAGCAAACAAATGAATTTTAGATTTTCTATTTCTTTTAGATAACTTAGACTACTAAACATGTGTTTTTTTGGAATCCATCAAAAAAATTTTTTTTTTGTCTTACGACCCCATATTCACCCGATTTGCCCTCAAGTCTTTGGCTACTACATTTCAACATAATTTTTTCTAGTCTCCCGATGTCTAAATTTTAGAGTTTTACTCTTGCACCTCCACTATTCTCTGCCAAGACTCCTTCCCCACTTAATTTCAGCTAGTCTTGTGGTTTTAAGTACTATCACTTCGTCTTTCATTTGTGTGTGTCAAATATAGACTTCACCTATGATCTATGAATCGCACATCTGCAAATGTGAACATCTAAAATTTAACATGTCTAAAATTGATTCTCTCAGCTACCCACAGAATGTGCTTCTTTTTACTCTTCTCAATTCCAGACTTATTTCATTTTTCCAGAAAAAGTTGCTAAATTCATTTTAAGAAAAGTTTTATTATAGAAAATTTCAAACATACATAAAGTCAACAGAATAGTATAATAAACTTTCTTGTACTCATTGCCTAGCTTCAGTGACTCAATACGTCACCCTCCTTGTTTCATATATAACTTTTCCTACTCTTCATTTTGATTATTTTTATACTTCTCTTACTTTTAGGTAAAATTTATGAACACTGAAACAGCAAAAATCTTGGGTAGAATTTTTGATGAATGGATTCAACTGTGTTGCCAACATACCATCAAGATAAAGAACATTTTTATCAATACAAAATGTTCTTTCATATCCTTTCAAAATCAATTCCTTACCTCACTCCCAAGCCAACTATTAGTCTGAGATTCATTTATATCATTGCACATATAGTAGTTAATTACTTATTACTGAGTATTCATTGTATGAATATACCATAATTTGTCTATCAGTTCTTCTGTTGATAGACATTTGGATTGTTTACATTGTTTGGCTAATATGAATGAAGCTAATAGGAACATTCTTCTAGTCATATATCATTGTTTTATCTTGGAAAAATACCTAGGAGTAAAATGGCTGGGTTATATATAAATAGTTATAAGTTAAACTTTAAAAAGATTTAAAAATAATAATATATTAAAAAATAGAAAAAGATTTTCAAAACTTTTTACAAAACACTTTAACAATTTTACACTCTACAAAAAATATATAACCATTGTGGTAGATTGAATTATAGTCATTTACCCCTATTTAGATATGTTCTTTATCTTAACCTGCATTCTTGTGTGTGGGAACCCATTGGAAATAGGATCTCCTGAGGGGAGTTCTTTTTTTTTTTTTTAAGTTAAGGTGTGGCCAAACTGAATGAGGTTGAGCCTTAGACCATATTGCTGGAGGCTTTATACAAAGAAAGAAATCCGAAGCCAGAGTGAGGGAAAACTACTGAGCAGAAGTCAACAGAACCAGGAGGAGAAAAGAGAGGACACTGACAAGTGCCAGGTGACCCAATGCAGAGACATAAGCCAAGGAACGTCAATGATTCCTGGGAGCCTGTACCAGAATGGGAGAAAGCATTACCTTGTGATGCCTCAATTTTGAACTACCCCAAGCTTCAAAACTGTTAACAATTTCCTCTTCTTTAAGTCAACCCCTTATGTGTACAAGTAGTTAGGTTGTTCCATATCCCTGCCAACATTGTTGTTAGGCTTTCTAATTTTAGCTATTCTAGTGGTTGTTAGGTAGCATTTCCTTGTGGATTGATTTCATATTTACAACTGAGAAGCCTTCATGTGCTTGTTGTATGTTAGTGTATATTCTCTGTGTTTTTATCTATTTAAGTCTTTGCCTTTTTTTAAAAGTTTGGTTGTCTTTTTAAAACTGAGTTTGATGTACTCTTTATAAGTACTGGGTATTAAGTTTTTTTGCTAGATAAATGTTTTGCAAATATTTTCTCCCAGTCTGTGATTTGCCTATTTATTTTCTTAATGGTGTTTTTTTCTTTTAACTTTTTAAAAATTGAAATGTATCACTCATACATAAACAATAAATATAAAATAGTTGTGAACTTACAAAACAAACATAATATCAAACAAACATATATACCATCTCACCCTACCACCAATAACTTGCATTGTTTTTAAACCTTTTTAACTAATGATTAAAGAGCATTGTCAAAAAATTACTACTAAACAATTTTTCCCCTAACCAATCCAATTATTATTATCTTTATATCATTTACCTATGAATATACATAAACAATTAAGTGTATAGTAAAAGTTGTGAACTCACAAATCAAACATGCATAACATCATACAGGGGTCCCATACATCAACCCTCCACCAACATCTTGCATTTTCATGAGACATTTGTTACAAACTATGAAAGAACACCATCAAAATTTTACTACTAATCATAGTTCTTATCTTACATTTGGTGTGTTTTTCCCCCAACCTACCCTATTATTATTTTTTAAATATATTTTTTATGACAGAGGTTGTAAACTTATAAAACAATCATGCACATGTGCAGAATTCCTAAACGACACTCATCCATCAACACACCACAATATGGTGTGTCATTTGCTACAGATAAAATAATATCACCTGAATATTGCCATGTCCATAGGGTACATTTGGCTCACTTTTTCCTTACTGCCTCAGTGTGAACCCAGTACATCTTTTGCATAGATGCGAGAATATTATTACTACTAACCATAGTCCATAGGTCACTCCAGCTGTATTTTTCCCATGCTTCTCCACATTCTCAAAACCCTGAAGTAGTGATATACATTTGTTCTAGTTAACAAAGAACACTCTTGCATCTGTACCATCAACCACAATTCTTACCCACCTCCTGGTTTACTGTGCTATCTAGTTCCTAGATTATTCCCAATCATTCTGTCAACTGGCATTTACATAACTAGACTACCATTTTCAGTCACATCCTCATTTATAAACGAGTTGTTACTCACTGTGTGTTACCATCTACTCCACACATTTCCACAATTTTACAGTAAAGCTAATTAAAACCTTCTACATACATTAAATATCAGTAGTCCACTCAGTCCTTCTTTTATCTCCTTTAAGAATCCACCACCTACCACCAGGTCTTGAAGATATTTGCTAGTAATTTCTTCCAGAAGTTTTATGGTTCTTGATTTTATTTTTAGTTTTTTGATCCATTTTGAGTTAAATTTTGGATAAGGTGTGAGATGGGGTTCTCTTTCCTTCTTTTAACTATGGATATGCAGTTCTTTCAGCACCATTGTTGATGGACTGTTCTGCCTAAGCTGTGTGAGTTTGACAGGATAGTCAAAAATCACTTGACCATACCTGTGAGGGTATGTTTCTGAACCATAAATTTGGTTCCATTGGTCTATTGTGTCTGTCTTTAGGCCAGTACCATGCTGTTTTTATCACTATAGGTAGGTATTATGATTTAAAGTCTGGAGATGAGGATTCACTTTTCCTTTTTGTGATGTTTCTGGCTACTCAGGACTCCTTATCCTTCCAAATAAATTTAATGATCATGTTTTGAATATTTTCTTTAATGCTGGTAGGATTTGTATCAGGATTTCATTGAATCTGTATATCAATTTGAGTAGAATTGACATCTTAATGATATTTAGTCTTCCAATCCATGAGCATGGAGTGTTCTTCCAGTGACTTAGGGCTTTTAAATTGAGTTGCAATTTTCTGAATACAAGTGCTTTACATCATTGGTTAAGTTTATTCCTATTTGAGTTTTATCCATCACATTTCATTTTCACCACTCTTTTGACACTTTTAGTTATTTTGATTAATATAATCTTCATTTCTAGACTCTCTTCCAGGCCTCTCTCCTGTCTTTTCAGGCTCTAGCACACCGTTTAGTACTTCCTGAAATTCTGGTCTCTTGCTTAGAAATTCTCTCAGTTTCTGTTTATCTGTGAATATCCTAATTTCACCCTTATTTTTGAAAGATAGTCTTGCTGGATATAAGATTCTTGGCTGGAAGTTTTTCTCTTGTAGTATCTTAAATATATCAGACCACTGTCTTCTTGTCTCCATGGTTGGTGAGAAACCAACACTTAATCTTACTGGATATCCCTTATATGTTATGCATTACTTTTCTCTTGCTACTCTCAGAATTCTCTCTTTGTCTTGTCTTTGGCCTTTGACATTCTGATGAGCATGTGTCTTGGAGTTGGTCTATTTGGATTTTTTCGGTTGGGAGTATGTTGTGCTTCTTGGACAGGAATATCTATGTCCTTCAATAGGGTTAGGAAATTTTCTACCATTATTTCTTTAAATATTCCATCTACCCCTTTCCCCTTCTCCTTCTGGGGTACCCATAACACATATGTTTGCACACATTTTGCTGTCATTTAGTTCCCTGAGACCTTGTTCAATTTTTTCCGTTCTTTTCTTCATCTCTTCTTTTGTATGTTTGCTTTCAGAGGCCATTTCTTCAAGCTCACAAATCCTTTCTTCTGCCTCCTCAAATCTGCTATTATATTATTCCAATGTTTTTTTTTAAAATTTCATTTATTGCAACTTTCATTCGATAAGACCTGCTATTTTTCTGTGCATGCTTTCAAATTCTTCTTTGTGTTCTTCCAATGTCTTCTTAAAATCCTTAATCTCTTTAACCATCTCATTGAATTTATTAAGGAGACTTGTTTGAGTATCTATAATTAGTTGTCTCAACTCCTTTATGTCATCTGGGGGCACGTCTTCTTCCTTTAATTGTGCCATAGCTTCCTGTTTCTTGGTGTGGATTGTAACTTTTTGTTGGTGTCTTCACATCTGGCTTATTAGAGCATTTTTTCTGGGTGCAGTTTTTCTCTCTAGATTAGGGCTTCCTATCATTTCTCCCTTGCTGGTTGTGCAGTAGGAACCAAGCATGTAGTTGGTGTTATAAGCTGTGGAGGCTCAAGCTGCCCTCATTGCACCAGGGACCAATGATGTTTCTTCCAACTTTCTCTTTTGCCAGGTGTAAAGTTACAGCTATGTGGAATAATCCACTTGCAGGCCTAGAGTGTAGTTGCTTAGAGAGACTGATGAAGCTTCACATCCCTTTCTCCCCTACTTGAGACATGGATGGAGCTGCAGGTATGGGTAGCAATCTATGCAGTGCGGGTCCTAAGATGACTGCAGTTGCCCTGGTAGACTTGTGATATTCAGTCAATGTCAGCCAAAGTTCTCTGCAGTTATCTGTATAGGACGGTTCAGGGCTCCTCAGCCTCCTCCCTGCCAGAGGTGGGGCTGAAGCCTAGGCTAGGGCTGCAGGCTGATCTGCTGAAAGAAACTGGTTCCTGCAGACTCTGAGAGTTTCAGTCAGCCGGGCTTTCCCTCAGGCTCAGGGTGGAGTCAGAATTGAGGCTACTGGCCTCTTTCTGACTTGGGCTGGTTCTCACCCTAGCTATTCCCAGGGTTATCTCAGCCCATAGCTGAAATTAGCAGTAACCATCTCCCCTCCCCTGTTTCTGGGAAATGAAGCCTCCAATTCCCATCACAGAGCAACTCCTGGGGCAGCTTGTGCCGCCAGAGTAGGATGATCACCAGCTCCGTGGCTTGGCTGGTAATTTCCTGGAGAGGCTGCCTGGAGAGCTTCCTCCCTGCTGGAGGTGGAACTGGGGCCTAGGCTAGACCTGCAATATGATCTGGATGGGAAGAAGCCAGTCCCCACCAGCACTGGGATTTTCCATCCACCTGCTTCTCCTCCTGCCAGGTGCGGAGTTAAGATGGCAGCTTCCAGCCTCTTTCTAACCTGGACAGGCTCAAACATTACCTCTTCTCAGGATCATACTGTAGCCCACTGAATTTCCTCATCATAGCTGAAATTGGTGCCCAATCTCTCTTCCTCCCCCATTTTGGGGAGGTGGAGCTTTTGATTCCTGCCATGGAACAGCTCCAGAAGCAGCTTGTGCCTCCAGTGGAGGATGGGCCCCAGCCTCCGTGGTGTGGAGCGCAGGGCGCTACTTACAAGTCTTCTCTGCAGATGGGCAGTATCCTCTTTCCACTCCCCCAAGGATGTTGCAGGATGCTCTTCTGGTCTCCTGGAGCCACGGAACAGGTGCTTCAGCTAGCTCCAGAGAGCTCTGGGTGTTTGCTAACTGCCCTGTAGCAGAGCTGACTCTAGGAGCTACTTACTCCGCCACCATCTTGCTGGTTCTTCTTAATGGTGTTTTTTATAAGCAAACATGTTGGTTTAATTAAGTCAAATTTATCAGATTTTCTTCATTTATAGTTATTGCTTTCTGGGTACTATCTAAAAATATATTCCTACCCCAAGTCACAAAGGCAATCTATAAATTCTTTGAAATGCTTTATAGATTTAGAAGTGTAGGTGCTTTCGATTTAGGTGTTTGTTTTTGTGTATGATTTGGGGGTCAACATGTTTCATATATATATATCCAGTTATTGTAGCACCATTTGTTAAAGATTACATTTAATTCCCTAAAAATTACTTTGGAAACTTAAAATTACATCATGTAAGTTTTCTAACACTTTTCTTCTTCAGCAGAATGATTTTGGCTATTCTAGTTCCTTTGTTTTTTCATATAAATTGTAGAATTGGCTTGTCAATTTCTATACAAAACCTGTAGGGATGGAGAGTATGAATGGGATTTCTTTGAATTCACAGACAAATTTAGGGAATATAAATCTCTTAAAACAATAATTTATGAACATGGTATATTTCTGCATTTATTTAGGTCTCCTTTAATTTCTCTCATCAATGTTCTATATTTTTCAATATAGAGGTTTTGAACAGTGTTTATGAACATTTTCCTAAGTATTTTATGCTAACATAAAGTGAAGTTTTAATCTCATTTTCTAAATATGATTGATGTTTGTATATTAAATCTGTAATTTGAGACCCTTCACTTTAAAAATTTTTTTTTGTTGTTGATCCTTTAGGATTTTCTTCATTTAAAAAATTGTCATCTATTAATGCAGACAGTTTTATATTTCCCTTTTCAAAATTTGAGTAGAAGTGGTAAGAGTAGAAATCACATCCTTGCTCTTGATCACAGGGAGGAAAACTTCATTATTTCACCCTTAAGCTTGATATTACCTGCGTAGTTTTAGTAGCCCTTCAGCAGTTTTAGAAAATTCCCCTCAATTTCTAGTTTCCTTAGAATTCTTTTTACAAAAATTGCCTGGATATTTAACTTTGTCAAACTGTTTCTATGACTGTTGAATTGTTCATTTCTTTCTCTCCTATATTTTGTTAAAATATAGATTATTTTGATTTTAAAATATTAAGTCAACTTTGCATTCCTGCAAAAAACTTCACCTATTCAAGGTATGTTGCTCTTTGTATACATTGCTAAATTAAATTTGATATTTTGTTAAGGATTTTTTGGGTGTGTCTATGTTCTTGAAGGATGTCTGTCTTTTTTTTTTTTTTTACAATTTTTTTTAATTGATTTTGTAAAAATATTACATTAAAAAAATATGAGGTCCCATTCGACCCCACCTCCCCCACTGCACCCCTCCCCCCCCAGCAACACTCACTCCCATCATCATGACACATCCATTGCATTTGGTAAGTACATCTCTGGGTATCTCTGCACCTCATGGTCATTGGTCCACATCATGGCCCACACTCTCCCCCATTCCATCCAGTGAGCTCTGGGAGGATTAACAATGTCCGGTGATTGCCCCTGAAGCACCATCCAGGGCAACTCCAAGTCCCAAAGGCGCCTCCACATCTCATCTCTTCCTGCCATTCCCCATACCCATCAGCCACCATGTCCACTTTTCCCACTCCAATGCCACCTTTTCTCTGAGGTCCTTGGATTGGTTGTGTCCCTTGCCCCTCTATGTCAAGAGAAGGCTCAGATTCCACATGGTTACTGGATGCAATCCTCCTGCTTTCAGTTGTAGGCACTCTAGGCTCCATGGTGTGGTGGTTGTCCTTCTTCAACTCCATCTTAGCTGAGTGAGGTGAGTCCAATAAATCAGATTGTAGGAGCTGGAGTCTGTTGAGGCTCAGGGCCTGGTTATCATATTGTCAGTAAAAAGATTCAATCCCCTAAATATATCTGAAACCCCAATACCAACTATAATTCCAGTAAAGTAGCATGATAGTCTTATGAAAAGAGATCCCCTCTGGGTCCAGTTTCATCACGCAGAAACACCAGCTCCAAAGAAGGGCCATCTGACATGGCAGTGAACCCTATCTGTCATGACCATAGAACCCGTGGGTCCCTTTAGCCCTCAAAGGAACCAATACCTGGGGATTGTATCTACTTTATCTGTCTCTTAGACTCTGCTCAGTTGTGCATAAGGGCAATCCTTCTGACAGCCTCCAGACTCTTTTTTTTTAGAGACTCATAGCCGTATAAACTCATTTCTCCTTTCTATTTCCCCCTTACATTAGATCAAACAGCATTTTAAAGTCATATTATTCTATGTAGACAGGGATATTCTACTGATCCGCATTGAACCTTCAATTCAAGGTCATTTTCCAGTTGCATTATCAGTTGTTAGTTGATAGTGATCCCTCGGTGCCAGGGAGGCTCATCCCTGGGTGTCATGTCCCACGCTGGGGGGAAGGCATTGCATTTAGATGCTGAGTTAGGCTTCGAGACTGGCCACATTTGAGTAACATGAAGGCTGTCAGGAGGAAATTCCCAGGCACAGTGCTACTCCAGGCCTTGTTCTTATTTCAGGCATATAGGCTCACAAGCATAGTCATTAGTATCAGATGGTCACTGTTGGACCCTCATTCCTTCTCAGTCCTTGCTGCTGTACTTGGGGGACTGCCGCTGCTCCCCTAGGGACCACGGCACAGCACCCCTGGCCAGGGACCCAGTACCCCCCCAGCTTTAGTTTTTAATTGTTGCCACTATGAGTATATCCAAACATTACCATGCACCCTGGACATATGCCCTGTATAGCTCCCTGTCAGCCATATATCCCCTGTCAATAGTATCCTATACCACTATTCCTCCGCTGCCATTGTTGGACGACTCTGGGATCCAGAACTTCCTGAATATTGAAGCCCCAATATCATGTCAGGATCTCTTACTAGCAAAATGGGATATAGCGATGGGTTTAAAGGTTAGATATAGAATATGTGTTGACTTGGAAAAATTCTACATCCTATCTTTTTCTTTTCCTTTTTTTTTTTCCCCCCTAATTATTGAACTTCTCTTCACAAGAGCCCTAGACCACAGCAATTCATGTATGCAATATACAGCACTCCCACACATCCACAACAAAACCTTTTCCCTTCCACAGCGATACTCTAACAGCCTATTCACAACATATTTACTTAAAGTGATGTACAGAGTCTGAGACAATAGCTTTCAAACCAGGTGACATCTGTGCTTACATTGTGGTGCATACTTTAGGACACGCAGTTTTCTAACATTTTTAGTTATCCTATGTTTTACATTATGGTTTACATTATCATTCTGTCGTCCCCTATATGTTTATGATGTAATATTACATATTTTATATCCATTCTTGTGTACTCTCACGAAACTCCTCTCTTACCCCACATTTACCTTGGTTACACACATTTAACATCCGTTTTCCCATCCCCTTGGTGCCCACAGTGACAGCCAACCTCCGTTTCCCAAGGAGCCACGTCCAGAGATACTTGCAACAGTGTTCAGGTCCTAAATTGCTCAGCTGCCCCAATGCCCTGGGAGCCACCCTTTCTCTCGAGAGATACAGTTCCCTCTATTTGATGGCATTAGTCCTCCCCAGGATGTGGGTCCACCCCAACTCTCACTACTTGGGTCGCTACCCAATGGTATCACCCACTCTGGCAAAATGAGCATTCAGACATTCCCCAGGAGCCCGTCCCACATCGGACCATCCCTTCCGAGCATCCTAAACAGGTAACCCTCTTAATTATATTTTGATACAATTTTCTCAGCATTTTACTCTCAACCAACACCTAACACTCTCCTGTGTTCGTATGCTACCCCTCCTTCCCCCCACTTTTTGGGCAATATTACCCATCCGCCCATCCCCAGCCCCCCTCAAACCCGCAAAGCCCCACCCAAAGGCAACCCCTTGCCCCCATTTTATCTCTTCTTTGTGTTCATACTTACCGCCAGCTCATCATAAATTCCACCCCTGCAGATGTCGGCTCACATCCTTCCTCCACCCCCCGATTTCCTGTAAGCCTATCTATCGTTCAGTCTCTAGTTCTCTGAGGCAGCTTGTTTATTTCATATCATTGAGGTCATGTAGTATTTGTCCTTCAATGCCTGGGTTGCTTCACTCAACATAAGGTTCTCAAGATTCATCCATGTTATCACATGTGTTTGTAGTGTATTTGTTCTTATAGCCGCGTAGTATTCCATTGTGTGTATATACCACATTTTATTGATCCACTCATCTGTTGATGTGCATTTGGGTTGATTCCAACTTTTGGCGATAGTGAACAATGCTGCTATGAACATTGGTGTACATATATCGGTTTGTGTCCTTGTTTTCAGTTCTGCTGGGTATATACCCAGCAGTGGTATTGCTGGATCATATGGCAAGTCTATGGTTAGCTTTTTGAGAAACCGCTAAACTGTCCTCCAGAATGGATGGATCCTTCTGCATTCCCACCAGCAGTGGATGAGTGTTCCCCTTTCTTCACATCCTCTCCAGCATTTGTATTCTTCTTTTTTTTTTTTATAGCTGCCAATCTTATGGGAGTAAGATGGTATCTCATTGTAGTTTTGATTTGTATTTCCCTGATAGCTAGAGATTTGGAGTATTTTTTCATGTGCTTTTTAGCCATTTGTATTTCTTCTTTGGAGAAGTGTCTGTTTAAATCTTTTTCCCATTTTTTAAATGGGTTGTTTATCTTTTTATTTTCAAGATATATGAGTTCTTTATATATGCAAGTTATAAGTCTCTTATCAGATATATGGTTGCCAAATATTTTCTCCCACTGTGTGGGCTCCCTTTTTACTTTCTTAACAAACTCCTTTGAGGTACAGAAGGCTTTAATTTTGAGGAAGTCCCATTTATCTATTAGTTCTTTTGCTGCTCGTGCTTTTGGTGTGATATTCATGAAGCCATTTCCTATTACAAGGTCCTGTAGATGTTTCCCTACACTGCTTTCCAAGGTTTTTATGGTCTTGACTCTTATATTTAGGTCTTTGATCCATCTTGAGTTGATCTTTGTATAAGGTGTGAGATGGTAATCCTCTTTCATTCTTCTACATATGGCTATCCAGTTCTCCAAGCACCATTTGTTGAATAGGCCACTCTCTCCCAGTTGAGAGGGTTTGGTGGCTTTATCGAATATTATATGGCTATATATGTGAGGTTCTATATCAGAGTTTTCAATTCGATTCCATTGGTCTGTGTGTCTCTCCTTATGCCAATACCATGCTGTTTTCACTACTGTAGCTTTGTAGTATGTTTTGAAGTCAGGTAGTGTGATTCCTCCAATTTCGTTTTTCTTTTTCAGTATGTCTTTGGCTATTCGGGGTCTCTTTCCTTTCCAAATAAATTTCATAGTTAGTTTTTCTAGTTCCTTAAAGAAGGCTGTGTTGATTTTTATTGGGATTGCATTGAATGTGTACATCAGTTTTGGTAGGATAGACATCTTGATAATATTCAGTCTTCCTATCCATGAACAAGGAATATTCTTCCATTTATTTAGGTCTTCTTTAATTTCCTTGAACAGTCTTGTATAGTTCTCAGTGTATAAGTTTTTTTACCTCTTTAGTTAAATTTATTCCTAAGTATTTGATTTTTTTATTTTCTATTGTGAATGGTATTTGTTTCTTGATTTCCTCCTGATCTTGCTCATTATTGGTGTACAGAAATGCTACTGATTTTTGCGCATTGATCTTATAACCTGCAACTTTACTAAACTCATTTATGAGTTCTAGAAGGTTTGTTGTAGATCTCTCAGGGTTTTCTATATATAGGATCATGTCATCTGCAAATAATGAAATTTTGACTTCTTCCTTTCCAATGTGAATGCCTTTTATATCTGGTTCTTGCCTCAGTGCTCGAGCAAGTACTTCTAAGACAATGTTAAATAGGAGCAGAGACAATGGGCATCCTTGTCTTGTTCCTGAGTTTAGAGGTAAGGATTTTAGGATTTCTCCATTGTAAACAATGCTGGCTGTAGGTTTTTCGTATATACTCTTTATCATGTTCAAAAAATTTCCTTGTATTCCAATCTTTTGGAGTGTTTTTATCAAGAAAGGGTGCTGTATTTTGTCAAATGCTTTTTCTGCATCTATAGATATAATCATGTGATTTTTTTCCTTCAATCTGTTTATATGGTGTATTACGTTGATTGATTTTCTTATGTTGAACCATCCTTGCATACCTGGAATAAATCCCACTTGGTCATGGTGTATAATTCGTTTAATGTGTTGTTGAATACGATTAGCAAGTATTTTGTTAAGTATTTTTGCATCTAGGTTCATTAGAGAAATTGGTCTGTAATTTTCCTTTTTTGTGGTGTCTTTGTTTGGCTTTGGTACTAGGGTAATGTTGGCATCATAGAAGGAGTTCCACAATGTTCCATCTGTTTCAATTTTTTGTAATAGTTTCAGCAGGATTGGTGTTAGTTCTTTCCGGAATGTTTTGTAGAATTCACCTGTGAAGCCGTCTGGCCCTGGGCTCTTCTTAGTTGGGAGATTTTTAATGACTGATTCTATCTCTCTGCTTGTGATTGGTTTGTTAAGATCATCAATTTCTTCTTTCATCAATATGGGTTGCTTATGTGTTTCTAGGAATTTGTCCATTTCCTCTAAATTGTCATTTTTGTTGGAATATAGTTTTTCAAAGTATCCTCTTATGATAATCTTTATTTCTGTGGGGTCAGTGGTGATATCGCCTTTCTCATTTCTTATTTTGTGTATTTGCATCTTCTCTCTTTTTTTCTTTGTTAGTCTCGCTAAAGGTTTGTCAATTTTGTTGATCTTCTTAAAAAACCAGCTCTTGGTCTTGTTTATCTTTTCAAGTGCTTTCTTATTTTCTATTTCATTTAGTTCTGCTCTTATCTTTGTTATTTCCTTCCTTTTTCTTCCTGTTGGGTCACTTTGTTGTTGTTTTTCTAATTCCTTCAAATGTGCAGTTAATTCTTCAATTTTTGCTCTTCTTTTTTGATATATGAATTTATGGCTATAAATTTCCCTCTCAGTACTGCTTTTGCTGTATCCCATAAATTTTGGTATGTTGTGTTATTATCATTTGTTTCAAGGTAGTCATTGATTTCTTTGAGATTTCCTCTTTGACCCAGTGTTTTTCTAAGAGTGTGCTGTTTAATTTCCAATTGTGGTGTGAAACCTGGGTCTCTGTCCCTTGCAAATTTCCAGCTTGACTCCACTGTGGTCAGAGATATTGTTTTGTATGATTTCACTCTTTCTGAATTCATTCAGCCTTTCTTTGTGGCCTAGCATATGGTCTATCTTGGAGAATGATCCATGTGCACTTGAGAAGAATGTATATCCTGCTGTGTTTGGGTGTAATGATCTATATATGTCTATTAGTTCCAGCTCCTCTAATATACTGTTCAAATGTTTTGTTTCTTTAGTGATTCTCTTTTGAGATGTTCTGTCCAAGGTAGATAGTGGTGTATTAAAATCCCCCACTATTATTGTAGATGCATCTATTGTTTCACTTAGTTTTTCCAGCGTTTGTCTCACGTACTTAGAGGCACCCTTGTTAGGAGCATAAATATTTATGATCGTTCGATCTTCTTGACAGATTTTCCCTTTCACTAAAATGTAGTATCCTTCTTTGTCTCTCACAATTGTTTCACATTTAAAGTCTATTTTGTCTGATATTAATATAGCTACTCCTGCCTTTTTTTGGTTATTGTTTGCTTGTATGATTGTTTTCCAGCCATTCACTTTCAATCTCCATGCGTCTCTGGGTCTAAGATGTGTCTCTTGTAGACAGCATATGGATGGGTCATATTTCCTTATCCAATGTCCCAGTCTGAATCTTTTGATAGGTGAGTTTAATCCGTTGACATTCAGTGTTATTACTTTCAAGGAATTATTTGTGTTAGCCATATTTTTATTGGATTTGTGTTTGTCATATTTTGTTTGTATTTTTTTTCCCCATCTAGTTTGTCTTTTTTTGTTGCTCTTATACTCTCCTCCAACTCTGCCTGTCTTGTTTTTTCCTTTCTTCCTGCAGAACTCCCTTTAGAACTTCTTGAAGGGGAGGTTTCTTGTTGGTATACTCTTTCAGTTTCTGTTTATCTGTGAATATTTTGAACTCTCCATCATGTTTGAATGTTAGTTTAGCTGGATATAGTATTCTTGTTTGGAAATTTTTTTCCTTTAGTACCTTGACTATCATACCACTGCCTCCTTGCCTCCATGGTTTCAGATGAGAAATCAGCACTTAATCTTATGGAGCTTCCCTTGTATGTGATGGTTTTCTTTTCTCTTGCTGCTTTTAGGATTTTCTCTTTGTGTTGAGCATTGGATAATTTGACGAGTATATGTCTTGGGTTGGGCCTGTTGGGGTTTATGACCAGTGGAGTGCGCTGTGCTTCTTGGATATGTCTGTCTGTCTCTTTCAGTAGATTTGGGAAGTTTTCAGCCATTATTTCCTGCAACACTCCTTCTGACCCCTTTCCCTTCTCTTCTCCTTCTGGAATACCTATAATACGTATATTTGAGTGTTTTGCATTGTCATTCAGGTCCCTAAATCCTAGCTGCATTTTTTCTATCTTTTTATCGACCCCTTCTACTATCTGTTTGATTTCTGATGTACTGTCTTCCACATCACTAATTCTCTGCTCTGCCTCTTCTAGTCTGTTGATATTTGCTGCAAGTGTATTTTTGATTTCTTGAACTGTGGTGTTCATTCCCATCATGTCTGTTATGTTTTTGCATATGTCTGCAATTTCCCCTCCCAGTGTTGTCTTCATGTTGTTAACCTCTTTCATTACTTCATCAAATTTGTTGGTGATAAATGTTCTGAGATCTTTCATTGCTTGTGCGAAGTTCTGCTCCCCTTCCTGATTTTTAGTTTGTTGATTGGATTCAGCCATGTTTTCCTGATTACTGATTTGGTTTGTTGATTTTTGTTGCTTTCTGGTCATCCTTTTATCTTGACAGGTTTAATCAGTTCCTTAGCTTCTTTGTCTAGTCTTCCCTCCAAATCGACGTCCAGACACCTTCCAACCAGTAAAAATCCCCGAAACAGCGCGGTCCCAAAGAGCCTTCAGTGCTGCCCAGCCACCTCCTGCAGAGACATTACCAGGCAAGTTCACTCAGCCACCATCTTGCCGCAATCGGATGTCTGTCTTTAATAACCTTTTATTTCTTTTTTGGTAATGTCTATCATGGTTATGCTGACTTCATACAATGAGTTAGACCATTTTTATAACTGCTCTATTTTCTAAAGTTACTTGCGTAAAGTAATAATTTTCTTAATGTTTGGAAGAATTCTCTGGTATGACATTGGCACTTAGAATTATGTGGGCATGTGTGATGTGTGTGTAAATTTGTGTTAAAAAATGCATTCTCTTAAACAAGTATGAGATGATTTTATTTTTCCATTTTATCTCATTTCAGTTATGATAAGTTGTGTTTTCAATGTATCTTTTAATCCAAACTTTCAAGTTTATTGGCATAATATTATGCATATATTTTTATTATCCTTTTTGTATTTCTAGTATTTGTAGTGATAATTCTTGATTTTAGCAATCTGTGCTCTTGTTTTCTTTTTAAACTTTCCTCCTAGAAGTTCATTGATTTCATTGATCCTTTGGGGAAAAATAAACTGTCTTTTGTCTGTTAATTTTCTCTAATTTTTTCCCTTAGATTCCTGCTTTTATATTATTTTCTTTCTTATTCTTATTTTGAATTTAATTTGTGGTTTATATACTAGTTTATTAAGTTTGAAACCTATATAATTGGTTATAAGCCTTTCTTAATACCTCATTTAATCACTATTTTATCTGTAGTCCATAAAATCTGATACATTGCACTTTCATTACCACTCATTTAGGGAAAATATTCAATTTTCCTTTTCTTTCTCTTTTTCAGTTTTCCTCTTGATCTTCCCTTAGTCCTTCCTTTTCCCTCCCTCTCCCTCTCCCTTTCATCTCTTCATAGATTATTTAGAAGTATTACTTAATTCCTATATATTGTGTATATATTGTTGTGGTTGTTTTCTAAATTAATTATCTTGTGGGCACATAGCATATTCTGTAAGATTTCAACCTTTTGAAATTTGTTACTTAGACAGTTGACCAAAATATGATCCATATTGTTGAATCTTTTCTATGACCTTGCAAAGAATGTATGTTCTTTCTAGTCTGGTTTAGGTTTCATAAATATCAATTAGATTAGGACCACAGATAGTGTTGTTTAGATCCTGTATCTTCCCATATAATTTTGTTTAGTTCTATTATTTACTGAGAAATGGATATTAACATCAGTATCTATGAGTGTAGATTTTAAATTTCTCACTTTAATTATGTTGGGTTTTGCTTCGTGTGCTTTTAAACATTTTTTTTATTACAAAATATGTATTTATCATTGTTTATTCTTCCTGATGTATTGAAGTTCTTGTAATTGTAAATGTCCAGCTTTACCTTAATAATACATCTTGTCTTGAATGCTGTTTTGTCTGATATCTGTAAATGGTCCAGATTTGTAAAGCTTGTTGGTTTCAATTATGTTTTTTTTTCCCCTTTACTTTCAATATATTTTTGTCTCTGTGTATTTAAAAAAACATCTCTTATAGGTAGTAAATAACAGAATGATGTGTTTTCATCCTTTTTCAGAAACTTTATCTCTTACAAGGAGTATTTAATCCATTTATATTTCAAGTAATTATTAATACAGTTGAATTTTTGTCTATCATTTTGCTATTTTTTTGCTAGTTTTCTATTTTTTTCCTAATAAGCTTTATTTTTAAAGCAGTTTTAGGCTTATAGAAAGTACAGAGTGTTCTTACATATACCTCCCACTTATAGTTTCCCCTAATATAAACATCTTGCCAAATGTGGTACATTTGTTCCAATTGATAAATATTGATAATTATTAGTAACAAATGCCTATGGTTGACATTATGATTTATGCTTTGTGTTGCATGGGTTTTGACAAATGCATAATGTCACCATTATTTACGGAGGATAATTTCATTCCCCTGAACATGCCCTTTGTTCTACCTATTCATCCTTTCCCTCCCAGTCCCTGAATCTGTGGCAATCACCTATCTTTTTGCTGCCTCAATTTTGCCTTTTCCACCATGTCATATAGTTGTAATCACAGAGTATGTAGTCTAATTAGACTGGCTTTTTTCACTAAACAGAATGCATTTGCATTTCTCTATGTCTTTTCATATCTTCATAGTTCATTTCTTTTTTATCATATTTTATTGTTTTATAAAATATACTAAAAATATAATACTACATAATGCATTTCCCATTTTAATTATTTAAGTATAAGATTCAGTGGAATTGAATATATTCACAATGTTGCGCTATTATCACCAACATCCATTATCAAAATTCTTTAATTACCAAAAATAGAAACTACATATACATTAAGCAATAAGACCTATTTGCTCTCCCTTCCAGGCCCTTGTAACCTGGTTTCTATCTCTAGTTTCTATCTCTATGAATTTGCTTATGCTAGATATTTAATGTAAGTGGAATCATACAATATTTGACCTTTTATGTCTGGTTAATTTACTCAGCATAAAGTTTACCAAGAAGTGAAGACAACTGCCTATCAACAGATGAATGGGTCAAAAAAATTGTGGTATATGTATACACAACAGAATATTATTTAGTCTTAAAAATGAATGAAGTTCTGGACACATACTGCCACATGGAAGAACACTGAAAACATTAAGCTCATTTATTTATTTGTTTTTGGCTGAACAGTATTCTATTGTATGAAGTGTGCCATGATTTGTTTCTCTATTCACTCATTGAAGGGCATCTTAGATTGCTTCCATTTATGAATATAGCTGCTATAAACATTCAAGTGCAGGATTTTGTGTGTTCATAAGTTTTCAACTCCTTTGAGCACTCCTTTGAGTGCTCCTGAGAGCATAATCAATAGATAATATGGTAAGCCTATGTTTAGCCTTGTAGGAAACCGCCAAAGTGTACTACAAAGTGGCTGTACCATGATTATTACATTCTTGTAAACAGGGAAAGAGAATTCCTATTGCTTCATATCCTCACCAGCATTTGGTGTTGTCAGTGTTTTGGATTTTGGCATCCTAATAGGTATGTAGTATTATCTCAGTTGTGTTAATTTTCCCATTGATATATGATGTTGACCATCTTTTCAAATACATATTTCCTATTGTATATCTTCTTTGGTGATGTATCTTTCAGTTCTTTTGCCCACTTTTAATTGGGTTGTTCATTGTCTTACTGTTGAGTATTAGGACTTCTTTGTGTGTTTTGGAGAAAAGTCCTTTGTCAGTACGTGTTCTCCAAACATTTTCATCCAGTTTGTCGCTTCTCTTTTTGTTCTCTTAGTGTCCTTCACAGACCAAAGTGTTTTAATTTTATGGATCATGCTTATGAGGTTCTATCTAAGAAGTCAGTGCCAAATCCAAGCTCACCTACATTTTCTCCCATGCCATCTTCTAGAAATTTTATAATTTTGCTTTTTATATTTAGATCTATGATCCACTTTTGAGTTAATTTTGTGTGAAAGTTATAGGGTCGTCTGGATTTTTTTTTCTTTTTGCATGTGGATGTTCAGTTACTTCAGCAGCTTTTGTTCAAAAGACTACCCTTTCTGCAGTAAACTTCCTCTGATTCTTTGTTAGAGCCATACAAACATAGTTTAATCTTTATTTCTGGGTTCTCTATTCTGTTCCATTGATCTATTTGTCCATTCTTTTGCCAATACCATTCTTTTGTGACCACTAGCTTTGTAGTTAGTCTCAACAGAGTCAATCTGCTAACTTTGTTCTGCAGTATTATGTTGGTTATCCTGGATCTTTTGCATTTCTATTAAGTTCGTGCAAAAATAATTGCGGTTTTGTACTGTTGAAATTTGACATTTGCTATTGGCATACCTTCTTAAATAAATGTGGTTATGTTATACATTTTAATGTGCGTGTCTTGCTTTATGTTTTTTTGCTAATGACTTGTTACTTGCTGTTTATTTTATATTTCTTGTAGACTATGGAAATGATGTTAGAACAAAAAGCAAATTCAAGCAATTTTCTTATTTGAGCTCAAAATGAGTCATAAAACAGTGGAGACAACTCGCAACATCAACACATTTGGCCCAGGAACTGCTAATGGATGTACTGTGCAATAGTGATTCAAGAAGTTTTGCAAAGGAGACAAGGACCTTGAAAATGAGGAGGGTAGTGGCTGGTCATCAGAAGTTGACAACGACCAGTTGAGAATAATTATTGAAGCTGATCCTCTTCAACTACATGAGTAGTTGTCAAAGAAGTCAATGTCAACCATTCTATGGTCATTCAGCATTTGAAGCAAACTGGGAAGTTGAAAAAGTTCTGTAAGTGGTTGCCTCATGAGCTGACCCAAAATCCAAAAAATCATCAATTTGAAGTATCATCTTCTCTTATTCTACGCAACAATGAACCATTTCTCAATCTAATTGTGATGTGTGATGAAAAGTGGATTTTATACAATGACTGGTGATGACCACCTCAGTGGTTGGACCAAGAAACTCCAAAGCACTTCCCAAAGCCAAACTTGCACCAAAAAAAAGGTCATGGTCACGGTTTGGTGGTCTGCTGCCAGTCTGAGCCACTACAGCTTTCTGAATCCCAGCAAAATCATTATATCTGAGAAGTGTGCTCAGCAAATCGATGAGATGTACCAAAAACTGCAATACCTGCAGCCAGCGTTACTCAACAGAAAGGGACCAATACTTCTCCATGAAAATGCCCAACTGCATGTCTCACAACTAACGCTTCAAAACTTGAACAAATTGAGCTGTGAAGTTTTGCCTCATCTGCCATATTCACTTGACCTTTTGCCAGTGCACTCCTTCAAGTATCCTGACAATTTTTTTTTTGCAGGGAAAATGCTTACACAGCCAGCAGGATGCAGAAAATGTTTTCCAAGAATTTGTTGAATACCGAAGCACGGATTTTTATGCTCCAGGAATAAACAAACTTATTTCTCATTGACAAAAATGTGTTAATTGTAATTATTCCTATTTTGATTAATAAAGATGTGTTGAGCCTAGTTACAATGATTTAAAACTCACAGTACAAAACTGCAATTCCTTTTGCACCAATCTAATATATTAACTCTAGAATCAATTTGTCAACATCCACAGAATAACTTGCTGGGATTTTGATTGAAATTATATAGAATCCATATGTCAGGTGGGTTTCATTTATTTTTTTGTTATCCCTCTTCTTCTGTCTTTCAGTTTAACTCTATGTTTTAATTTTTTTATTTAATTTCTCTTTTGGCTTTTTAGGTATACCATTTTGTACTGGCTTTTGATAATATCTTTTAGGATTATGTTTATGATGAAATCATTCTTGGTTCTCTTTTTTTTTTTTAAGATTTTTTTATTTTATTTAATTCCCCCCCTTCCCCGGTTGTCTGTTCTCTGTGTCCATTTGCTGTATCTTGTTTCTTTTGTCCACTTCTGTTGTCGTCAGCAGTACGGGAAGTGTGGGTGTCTCCATTCCTGGGCAGGCTGCACTTTCTTTTGCGCTGGGCAGCTCTCCTTACGGGGTGTACTCCTTGTGCGTGGGGCTCCCCTACACGGGGGACACCCCTGCGTGGCAGGGCATTCCTTGCGCGCATCAGCACTGCGCATGGGCCTGCTCCACATGGGTCGAGGAGGCCCGGGGTTTGAACTGCAGACCTCCAATGTGGTAGACGGATGCACTAACCACTGGGCCAAGTCCGTTTCCCTCTTGGTTCTCTTCCTTTCATACCTCAGCAAATTCTCTTGAGTCTTTAGCAAACTCCATTAACTATTTCAAAAAATACATACAGAATTTGACTTTGTCAAACGTCTCCACCATAGCTGTTTCAGTTCTTGTCATCATCCTTTCTTAGGCCTACACTATTATTCATTTTTCTCCATTTTTGTTCCTTTTTGGTCTTTTCCAAAAAAAAAAACAGCCAGAGTGATCTTGCTAAACTTTAAGTAAAATCATATCACTTCTCTGCTTCCACTGCTCTCAGCATAAATGTCAGTCTTAACAGGACATGTGGTGGTTTGGAGTTATGTACACTTTTATTAGTTGGGTTCTCTAGGGAAACAGAACTAATAGGAGATATCTGTAAATAGTATGAGATTTTATGAAATTGTCTCACCCAATGGTGGGGATGCACAAGTCCAAATTTCACGGGGCAGGCTGCAAATCAGGGACTTCAATGGAGGTCCATGATGAGTTCCCAGGAGATGCTAGCCATCTGAAATAGAGATGGGAATTCTCCCTCTGAATGCTGAAATCACTTCTCCTTTTAAATCCTTCAATTGATTGGATGAGATGTCACTCATTGCCAGTGGCAATCTCCTCAGCTGATTGTAGATGTAATCAGCCATCTATACAATAAACTTATTGATGAGTAAAGTCTGTGAAATCCCCTTGTATTACAATTAGCCCAGTGCTTGCTTGATCAAACAATGGGGCATCATTATCTGGCTGAGTTACCACATTAGCCTAACCATTACAATGCCAGAAAAACATATGCTTAATCTTAATCCATCCTTGTGGGCATGAACTCATTGTAAATAGAATCTATTGGTGAGGTTACTTCATTTAAGGTGTGACCCAATTGAATAAGGATGGGTATTCATCATATTTCTGTAGGTCTTATAGAGACTACACAGAGAGAAGCCATGGGAGGAGCAAGAAGTTGTATGTCAACTGGATCTGGAAGAGAAAGAAGAAGACACCACCATGTACATTGCCTTGTGACAGAAAACCAAGGGCCGAGGATTGCAGGCAGCCAGCCCCAGAAAGCCACAGTATATAGGGAGAAAGTATTGTCTTGCTGAGGCCTTGATTTTCGCCTTCTTGTAGCCTCAAAATTGTGAGTCAATAAATGCCCATTGTTTAAGCCAACCCAGTATATGATATTTGCTTTAGCAGCCAAGAAACTGCACCCAAGCAAGACCTGGGTGATCTGCTCCACCTACATTCAGATATCCCTCTATTCTCATCTTTTCTTACTTTTTACTTTCTTACCTTACTTTCTTACCTTAATCTAATAGAAAAGGAATTCTTTAATTTTCTTTAATATAGCAATCAAACTCCTGCCTCAGGGCCAGTATTTGCTCTTGACTCTTCCTGGAAACTCCATCCCCCAGGATGCTATGGTCCTTGTTTTCTATAGGTCTTTACTAGCATGTCATCTTCTCATATTGTCTCTCCTCTTACCCAAACACCTCCATTCCACCCAGCTGGCTTTATTTTTCAACTCAGCACCTACAACTATTTAACATGATATTTATTTTGCTTATTTATTTTGTTTATTGTGGACTTCATTTCCTCTGCCCAACCCAACTAGAATGTAAGCTTTATGAAGACAGAGATTTATTGACTACTTTATCCCTAGTGCCCAGACTAATGCCTGATACAGAGGACCTGTTCAACAAAGGCATGTTGAGTTAATTCATGGTTTTAAAAGGATAAATGACCTCAAGCCATATAATAGGTGGCTGCTTCTACTAATGATGAAACTTGAGCTGCCAGATAGGATTTTCAGGCCAGACTATATCTCTGACACTTTTCAGTGTCCTTGATTTAATTATCCTTTAATCTTCCTTGATAAACGGTGAGCTAATTTTGCCTTTAACTAAAGGTATTCACCTTTAACTAAAAGTGATTTTGCGTACTCCCTGGGTACCTTGTTTCCAGAGTCCTAACTGTTCTAATAGTTACAAAGTTTTTCCTAACAATTAACCTAAATTCTCCCTCTGTTGAAACAGAAGCCCCATTAGCTCTTGCTCGGTCCTTGTTGACTAATGAGAATAATTGGTCCCTGTCCTTTTTATAGCCTCGCCCTTCTGTATATGTAGATATCTGCTGTGCCTCCCCTCAGCTATTGGTCAAAGAAGTGTGTCAGCAGGATGGCCACGTGGGGACCAGCCAGGCCCAGAGCAGGCATAAGCAGCTCATATCCCCACAACAGAGATGAATGAATGTTCTTTAGAATGGACAAGGAGTTTATGTAGTAAAGATACACCTAACTGGGTCTAGACTAAGTTCTTGCATGGACAAATAGACTTTTGAAGTAACTTAGAGCTTTCGAGCAGGTACTAGGCTGACTTGAAGCTTCATTTTTATTAGCAATTAAGATGATAACAAAATCTCTGGATGCTCCTTCTTTCTTCAGACAGGTACTTTCTAGGTGTCAAAAGTTATAGAAACGTGGGGAAGCCGCTGTGGTTCAATCAGTTGGGCTCCTGTCTACCATATGGGAGGCAAACCCAGGGCCTCTTTGTGAAGGTAGGCTTCCCTGCATGCCGTGGAGAGCCACCAGCCCACAAGCAGTGCAGAGGGCCTCCTGGCCCGCAAATGCTGCAGAGAGCTGACTCAGCAAGGTGATGCAACAAAAAAAGGGAGACAAGTAAAAACACAGAAGATTGCCCAGCAAATGGACACAGAGAGCAAAACAACAAGCAAGCTGCAAGGGGGGAGGAATAAATAAAAATAAAAATTACAGATACACAGAAGAAAGCATAGCGAATGGACACAGAGAACAGACAGCAATAAAAAAAAAAGCCATGGGGGGGGGAATTATAGAAACTTTATTGTTTCTCACCTTCTTCCGCTGAGTGAGTTTTCTAAGAAAAATCAGTATTTACTAGAATTTGTGGAATATTCTCTATATTGTGTTGGCTATTTTGCATTTCCATAAAATTATTGTTATTTACTTTTTAGGTGTGTATAAGGATATCATTTCTGAATTCAACTGCTTTCTCATAATTTTCTTCAAATTACACCCTCATTTTCACCACGAGGTGGCCCATTTATTTATAAGTGCAACAAAAGATGATTTTAAAAAATCAGTTCCATCTAAATAGTTGACTCATCATAAAAAGGCAGGATAGTGAGATAAGTGGAAAGAACACTTACAGTTGAAGACATGAGTTGAAATCCCATCTCTGTAACTTTATCGCAGTATAGTCTTGGGGAAAATTCCTTTGAGTTACTAGACTTCAGTTGCCTTATGGTTAAATGGGGTTTTCAAGCCAGATAAACTCTAAGATTTTTTTTTTTTAGTCTTTCAGTTTTACGATTCTGTAAAGGGGAACAACTCCTAAAATCTTACTAGCATAATGTTTGTTTATTTTCCAGCCATTTAATGTTAATTTACAAGATTGGTAGAGAGCTATTGCAAATTAGTGTACACAAAATTGTGGACAAGGAAATACCTCTATTAAAAACTTTGGGACAAATCTAATTCATATTAACCTTTTGTTCCTTTCAAAGTGAGAGCTAGGTAATTTTCAGTGTGTGTTAATTGGATATGTATTGAGGCACTTTTGACATTTCTTTGGTGCTGTAGGTTGCAAGGCTTGGTCTTAAAGTAGGCAGTGAACAAGCCGCTGGTATTTTATTCTCAGGGCAAGATTTCTGGCCTTGTCAAATGTGTGATGGGGAAACTTTAGAGTTACAGCTGCTTATCATTTATGACTTGTCACCCAAGATTAACACCATTGACTAAGACTAAGTTGTGATATGTTATAAAAACTTATGATGGTACTCACTGTAAATCAAAAGTCATAGCAGGTCCCCCTCTAAGAGTCCTGCTTTCTGTTGCTTCAGCACTTGTCTACATCATTTTAGAGAAGGTCAAGCTGCCAGCCATATCACCTCACTGTCATTTCACTGAAAAACATAGGGTGAGAAAGTTTGGGAACAGTCATGGAGATGACTGAAATCTTGATACTCAAGGTAAAAGACAACTTTTTAGCAACTGAGATGGAGAGAGACTTTTGGAAGAGTAGGTGTGGGTGGGAAATTTCAGTCTTGGATATTTTGAATTTGGAGTGCCCATTAGGCATCCAGATAGAAATGCATAGAAGGGATTTAAATAAATGAGATGGAAGTTTAGAGAAGTTCAAACTGAAAATATAGCTCTGGGACTCTCTGGTACAAAACATTGTGCCTGGTACATTGCAAGAAATAAACAATTTAAAAAATTAGCAATTTCATTTTCAGTGTTGTAGGGTTGCTGCAATTCTGTCCTGGATAGCTGGTTGGTTGATATCACTAGAAACTTCTACTAAGAGCATATCCTGGTCTTACGAAATGCACACCAACTTGGGGATCTCAAGGTGACTATTGACAGCTTTGCTCTTTCACCCCTGCAGGTCCTTTTCCTGCCACAGAGGACAGCGTGATAGGAAAACCATAGGATTTGCTAACATGACTGATAAGGATCAGAAGATCAAGCTGTAGATCTCAGTGTATTTAAATGAATACCAACCAGGCTTGAGCAAAGGAAATCAATTCCACAACATGTAGCAGATGGGCTGATAACCACAGATGGAGCCCCTTGGTGAAATATTAACTTGGTTAAAGATATAAAATGTATAAATATACATAAAATGCATTTTATTTAATGTGTTTTAATGTAAAGTATTTATAAAACAAAAGATGTGGTGCTTTTGAATAGAACATGGTCAATAGGAAAGCTTTTGGAAGGAGCAAATTTGTAATCATGTTTCCCTTTAAAGGCCTAGGTAATAAAGAATCCCTCTTTTTTGTCTAACCCCCAGGTTCCTGCTCCTACCCTCAAAAACACACAAATAAATTCACACTCCACATACATCATATTTATGCTAGTTTCAGTTCTGTCATAGAGAAACTGGAATCCTTGCAAAAGCAGCTTCTTTCAGCCAAGGGAGCTGTTGACAACAGAGGTCCTACAAGCATAACAATACGATGACCTTGTTTTCTTCTTTGACACACTAAGAATGGTTGGATATATTAATACTTTCATTTAAATTAATCATCAGTTTATCCATAGCTTTCTCGGTTATTTATAATTTTTTTTCTGCCATATCTGGAGTAATTGCTTCATCAGCTGAATGATGGACAAGCCCTCCCGTTAGTACACATTTCCCTCCCTCCTATATTTATTCCTATCCTGCCAGTCATTGGAAACCAAACTCTCCATACTTCCTCCTCCATAGAGACTTTCTAGCCTGTACTAGGCTGATGTTACCTTTTTTAGTTTGAATTTAAATAGCAGAGAGGGATTTCTCTAGCCTTCTGCTACAAGGGACATAAGGAAAAGGGAGCATGGCATGGTTCCTGTCGTTAGGATGTTCACAATCCAGTGGGAAGCTAAGAATAAGAAATAAAACGGAAACCAGAGGCTGGATGACTTGGAAGGACTCCTAGGTTGTATGTACTTGGGCTGCACTGTTCTCACATTTATAGGCTGAGTCTGACATTCAGGAAGTGGATGTGTCCATCTTTGGCCACTGTATGATAAAAATAATGGTCACGTGTTGTAATTTCATTTAGATATTGAATCTTCAGAGGAATCTCATATCACAAAATAGTTTCCTTGGCAGGGAGTCTTCCCATGAAACTCGCCCCCATCTCTGGGGCCTCCCAAGATGAGAAGCCTGTGCAGAATGGCATTTCCTTGTTTGCTCAAGTCCATCTGGGCTTATCCCTGTTTTCTCCCATTTCCCTGTCTTTTCTTTGCCCTTCTTTCCTCTTTGTCTTTTCTTGCCTTTGTTCTCTTTCTCTGAGGACCCTTCTGCTTGACACTGATTTCCTTTGACTTTCTGAGATTAATTTTCATTCTCTGAAACTCATTCATTCCCTAATAATTCATATATGAAGATTGGGGGACAGGAAAAATTCCATCAAGACTTGCTAAAATAAAGAAGCTATTTATTCATTTCCTCCCAATGTCCCATCCTGCCTCAGTAAGTTGCATCCTTTGACAGTCCTGTGACTGAAGGGAGATAACCTTTATGGAGAAAATGAGTCATTATCCAACAACACTACCCTCCCCCACCTACATTGGGAAAAGAGGATTAGAGAGACATCCATTAAACATTTAAAATGGTGCTTCTCTGGGTTGAGAGCACTTGGACAAAGAAACTCAGAACACTGTATTTTAAATTCTGCCTTCACAATTCTCAAAGTATCTGTTTGCTTAATATGGAGATTTTAGTGATGGTAGGATAAATCTCTGCACAATTTACAACTCCAGTTCTTTGTCTAGTCATGAATGGCTAGAACTTTTGTAGGTTGGACAGAGACTTTAATTCCTCAATTAGAGATAAAAGATCTGAGCAAATATGCCTGGAAGAGCAAAGCCACTGCTCTAAATCCATAGTATCGAGCCAATGACTTACATTCAGATTCTTTCTAAGAAATTTTTGAAAGGGCAGGGAGAAGAATTGCTGAGAAAGAAGACTGAAATAAGAAAAGAGTAAAAAGTTTGTTGAAAAAAAAACTATTTTAAAAGAAAATCTTGTCCTACTTCACGAATTCGCTGAGCAAAGGTGTAGAAAATGCTGACATGTCTATATATTCAAAAACTTTACAAAAATCAGAAGGATGCATATGGGCAATTTTACACAAATACACTTTTTCATATACACATGCACATATACGCAGGGAAATACAGTTACTCAGATTTGGAATGAACTGTCAGAGTACTGGGCAGTGCTCATTAATCATGGTGTGGCATAGTAAGTGACAGGACTGTATTCTAAAATATGCAACTATTGTTTATTTGCTAGAAGTGAAATTGTTATAAAACTCTCCAATGTGATAACCTGTTTATTTGTGACTTCCAGTAATTGTTTCCAATTCAGTAATACTCTTTAGATTCACATAGAAAATTTGGTTCTCCCTCCCTTAGATGCACCTGTTTAATATTTTGAAGGACAACAGTCATTTTTCCCTAAATCTTTTCTGTTCAAGACCTTTTGTTTTTCTAGCTTTAAATGTTAATAAGGGGAGCAAATGTAGCTCAGTAGTTGATTGCCTGCTTCCTATGTATGAGGTCCTGGGTTTAATCCTTGGTACCTCCTGAAAAAAAATGTTAACTGCACATTGTGAAAACAATTAACACCACTGAATTGTATACTTGAAACTGGCTAAAATGGGAAATTTTTAAAAAATGTTAATAAGAGATCTCTAAGATGAGGCAAAAGTTACTAGGAGGGTAAAGAACAACAGAAAAACATGCCTATGAGCTCAGTTCTTTTTTGTAGTGAAGAGAAATTTTCTGTTTTATGACCTCTACAATCTTCTCTAAGCATTTCTCTCTGCATTTGACCTTTCCTTTCACATTTTTGCCCTATGTTTTCAGTTTATGTGATTGTTGGATCTGTACTTGAGAACAGCATCTCATGTTGCACTTGCCTCTACTACAACTCTCCTGATTCTCTCCGCAGGGTAAACAGATACATCTAACACGATTCACAGTACTTATAGTATTCCATGTGTGCCCTGACCTGGAGTTTCCTCTCTGACTTCTTTGGCTCTTCACTATTAAAAGAAAGAAAGATGATTGAAATTCAAGTCCAATCAACTGACAAAAATCAACCAAATGAAATACAAGAAAACAGCAGAGATCAACAATGCTCAAACTTTTGTTTTAAAGAAGTATAATACATAAATTCCATTGAGACTAACCAAGTGAAAACGTAGAAAAGATATAATTTTTAGTATTTAATTGGAACATAACTCTAGATACACAGGTGATAAATTGTTTAATTATTCTAATAACTTAGATCCAGTGAATACTTTCCTGAAAAAAATGTATGAAATAAAAACTTTTAAAGTTATTTAATAGCAAAATCCTCTCACTTAAAAGAAAACCCCTCAAACTCAGATAATTTTAAGAGCAACATTTTCCAACTATGAAGAAGCAAATAGTTGCTTTCTTATACACAATGTTACAGAAATTTTAAAAAGAGGGAAATCATATTGCTTAATATTTTAGCTTTAATTACATTCTTATCTTAATTGGAAAGATAAGCCTTCAAAAAATCAACAATTTTACATAATAGACTCAGTGAAGTAGAAATGGGATGGAATTTTATAAACAGATGGGCAATAACTCCCTGAAACAGAACAATCATAATACTTTGAATGAGACTTTAAATGTGATCATATTAAACTCTGGAACATGGCAAGGGTTTTTCTATTTAATATCATAGTGAGGATCAACAACTTTGTAAAAGCATTAGAAAAACAGAAAAAAATAAAACTGGGAAAAAGTGACAAAGCTTACACCACTGCTAATTTTATGAGTGATACAGTAAAATAAAATAGCCAGTCTAGTATTATCATTAATTTGGGTGGCAGTTCTTAGGATAACAGTAACCAAAATGTTATCCTTATGCAAGTTGGTGTTTCAAATGCAAAGTACCCATCTTGTAAAATAAGTAAACAGGCTGTGAATATAGCATAAAGAGGTCATATGTTGGTAAAATCTACATTTCTCCACAGAATAAAAATCCTATATAAGGAAGTGGACTTGGCCCAATGGATAGGGTGTCCGCCTACCACATGGGAGTTCCGCTGTTCAAACCCCCCGGCCACCTTGACCCATATGGAGCTGGCCCATGCACAGTGCTGATACACGCAAGGAGTGCCCTGCCACGCAGGGGTGTCCCCCCATAGGGGAGCCCCATGTGCAAGGAGTGTGCTCCGTAAGGAGAGTTGCCCATAGCGAAAGAAAGTGCAGCCTGCCCATGAATGGCTCTGCACACATGGAGAGCTGACACAACAAGATGACACAAAAAAAGAAACACAGATTCCCAGTGCCGCTGAAAAGGATAGATGCAGTCACAGGAGAACACACAGCGAATGGACACAGAGAGCAGACAACCAGGGCGGAGGGCAGGGGTAGGGGATGGGGGAATGGGAGAGAAATAAATAAATAAATCTTTAAAAAATCCTATCTAGAGCAACTCACTATCAATACAGGTGTCATGGAATTTCCATAGGTAAAATTGAAATTAAGATTAGATGGCTGGGAAACGGACTTTGGCCCAGTGGTTAGGGCGTCCGTCTACCATATGGGAGGTCCGCGGTTCAAACCCCGGGCCTCCTTGACCCGTGTGGAGCTGGCCATGCGCAGCGCTGATGCGCGCAAGGAGTGCCCTGCCACGCAAGGGTGTCCCACGCGTGGGGGAGCCCCACGCGCAAGGAGTGCGCCCGTGAGGAAAGCCGCCCAGCGTGAAAAGAAAGAGCAGCCTGCCCAGGAATGGCGCCGCCCACACTTCCCGTGCCGCTGACGACAACAGAAGCGGACAAAGAAACAAGACGCAGCAAATAGACACCAAGAACAGACAACCAGGGGAGGGGGGGAAATTAAAAATAAATAAATAAATCTTTAAAAAAAAAAAAAAAAAAAAAAAAAAAAAAGATTAGATGGCTGTACAAAGGAAATCAGGAAGACATCATGAGCTAGAGTGAGTAGAAACACGCTAGTAGAATACGATATTAAAAAATATCAGAAACTAATTGCAATACAGGAATTGAAAATAAGTACAATAGAATTGTATAAATAAGGGAAATGTAGGGGGAAAAAGTAAAAATATTTCAAAAAATGAAAAGATTTTAAAAAGGATAAAATGGAATTTATAGAAATATATAAAATTTGAAATTAAAATCTAAGTTATAGACAATTACACTTTCAGTTTGTAAATGTAGAGAGGTGGAAAGAACATTACTTCTGTCCTTACAGCATGACAAAAGCTGAGTAAACTGAAAATCAAAGCCTGTTCTTGGCTCCATCTGAAAATTAATATCAGAAGGCAAACAACCTGAAATCCACTGGCTATCATACACACAAAGAGGATTGCATCCACTTGCAGCTCTTTTCTCCAGGAAGAACATCAGGCTTTTATAAGGCAATTCAAGGACAATACCAAGAAATCTTTCCCCATGATGCTGTCTGCAGGGAACTGCAGCAGATGCTGGCTCATTGACCAGACCCCTTCCCCCTGTAACCCCTATGGAAGAAAAGCCTTGATCTTCAGGGAAAAGACAACAAAAATTAAACCTGAGGACACTGGTATCACTCCCCTGTGACTGTTAGAGCACAACAGAAAAAAAAAAAGCTTTTTCCTTGTGGGAGAAGCAGGATTATGGGCTAGCCACACCATGCACCATTACACCTGGAGGGTGGTCAGACACATTTGCGAGGAACCACACCAACGTTTACTCTATCTGTCTAAGACTGAGACTTCTCAGAACATTGGAGAAAGCCCCACTTCCCTTATCCACTACCACCAGGCTAAAAAGTGTCAAATGAAAATAACAATGGACTAGAACTAGGAGTCCTGTAAGAGAAATAACCTTCAAGGAGAGGAAGTGAAATGGGAAGAAGATCCAATACCAAGCTGGAAGACTTTAAGCCAAATGGAGAGCAGACATTAAGAAAAAGACAAAGGTATTTTTGCCCACAGCATAGAAACGAAGGATCCCTGAAGGACTATGATGCTCTGTTTATCCGTAGATAATCACAGCAACAAACAATATAAAATCTAGCCCAATACTGACTAGATAAACAAATTGTACCCTTTATAGCTAGTAGAAGAAAAGGTGTGCTAATTTCTGGTTTAAAAGAAAACAAAAAACTTTCAGTATCTACTGTCCTACATATCCAGTTGTTAACAACTATAAAAAAGAAATACAAAAAAAAAAAAAATAACACAGTCTCAAGAGGCAAAACAATCATTTACCAGATTCAGATGTTAGAATTACCTGATAGGGAATTTAAAATAACTCATAGTATGTTAAAAGTTGTAATGGAAAAGTTTTACAACATGCAAGATTAGATAGGTAATTTTAATGAAGAGATGGAAACTATATTAAAAAATAAAATGAAAATCCTAGACATTGAGGAAACAATGAAAAGATGAAGTGTGCCTTTCACAAGCTTATCAGTACACTCAACAGTGTTGGGAAAAAAATAGTGAACTTGAAAACAAAATGAGAAAAATTACCCAAATTGAAATGCAAAGAGAAATAAGAGTGATTTTTAAAAGAACAGAGCACCCAAGAATTGCAGAACAATATCAAAAATCAAATTAAGCATATTTGGAATTAATATGGAGAAGAGAATGAACAAAGTAGAAAAAATATTTGAAGAAATTATGGCTTAGGATTTTCCAATATTAGTGATAGATATCACACTGCAGATCAAAGAAACAGGATCAATAGAAGGGAAGCCCGTCTAATTATATTAGAACTGCTAAAAACTAAATAAAATGAATCCTGATGGCTTCTTGATAAAAACAAAACAAAAATCCACATTATCTAGAAAGGAACAAGGATAAAAGTTTCTTGAAGAAGACCTTTCATAAGAAAGCATACCAGCAAGAAGCCAATGGAGTACATATTTAAAATGCTGAAAAGGGGGGGGGGGGAAGGGGGAGTCTGCACAGAATTCTATACCTAGCAAAAATATCATTTAAAGCAAAAGAGAAGTTATTTCTCAGGGAAACAAACCCTGGGAAAATTCATTGCCATTATGCTTACCCTGTGAGAAATGTTAAAAGAAGTATTTCAGTCAGCAGGAAAATAAAATGTTAGAAATGTTTAAAACAAAGAGTATCAAAATGGAATCAATGAAGGCAAAGTATTTTTTGTAGTTATTTGTATTGCTCTAAAAGATAACTGACTAATGCAAGAAATAACTATGTTGTGTTCATATCATACTTAAAAGATGAATGGCAAAAATGACAAGGGATGGGGGAGAAATTGAGAATATATGGTTATAAAATCTATATGAAATGTGAAGTGGTGACCAATGAATACTTTTAAAAAGAGTTATAAAAAAGAGATATAAATAATAGATGGCATAAAATGGAATAAAGAAACAAACCTGGAGAAAAGAGATCAGGGAAAACAATGTTAAAAAAAGTAGAAAGTAGGTAAAAATGGATAGATGTTAGTTGGACCATATCAATAATCACTTTAATATAAGTGGTCTAAACACACCTGTTAAAGAGATTTTCTGACTGGATTAATTTAAAAAATACCCAACTACTGTATAATACAATGAATCTTCTGTTGGAAGATGGACTGTATTTAACAGAACAAATATGAAAAATTTCTCTCTTAAACAATAACAAATATATAATACTAATACAGCATATTAATAGCTGGATGGGTTGGGGGGGAAACACACCAAATATAAGATATTGGCTATAGTTAGTAGTAATGTTTTGACAATGTTCTTTCATAGTTTGTAACAACTGTTTTACAACAATGCAGGGTGGTGGTGGTGGGGCTATGTATGGGAACCCTGTATGATATGCATATTTGTAAGTTCACAACTTTTACTATATACTTATTATGTATGAATGATAAACTTGAATAAAAATGTTTAAAAAGATCCAACCATATGAAATCCACTTTAAATATGACACATGCATATTTTAAAGGGTGAAAATAAGTATACCAAGAAAACACTAAAAGGTGAAAAGTTTGTATAGCTATATTACTTTCACACAAAGTAGGCTTCAGAACAAGACATATTATCAGAGATAAATAGGGACATTGCATGGTGACATGGGGGGTGAGTTTTCCAATATCATGTAATAATCAGTACAGATTTCAAAATTTCTTATAGAAGAGTAAGTGGAAAATTAGTGGGGATATAAATTACCAGAACAACACTATGAACTATATTGATCTAACTTACATTTATAGAACACTCCGCATAAATATAGTAAAATATACACTATTCCTGAGTGCACCTGGAACATAATAAACTGTTTATAGAGCATAAAACAAATCTTAACAAAATTTAAAAGAACAGAAATCATACAAAGTATGTTCTTGGAACATAACAAAATTAATTTCAAAAATTATAAAAGCTAATGAGAAAAATCCCCAACTATTTGGAAATTAAACATCAGGTTTCTAAATAACCCTTGGGCCAAAGAGAAAGACACAACGGAAATTTACAAAAAATATTTTACCTAAATCAAAATCAAATTATAAATTATAAAAATTTGTAAGATGCAATTAAAGCAATGCCTAAAAATTTAAAGCATTAAAGGCTTAATAAATATGAAAGATCTAAAATCATTTTCCAAACCTTCTACCTAAAGAAACTAGGTAAAGTAGAGCAAAACAACACAACCAATCACAAGGAAGGATAAAAAAGATTGAACTGGAACTAAATGCAATAGAGACTAGAAAAACAATAGAGAAAATGAAAGAGACCAAAATCTGTTTTTACTTTAAGATCAGTAACATTGATAAATCCCTAACTAGATGAACAATGAAAAAAGAAAACAGACACAAACTTCCAGTATCAGGAATGAGACAGGAAACATCACTAAGGATCCTACAGATATTAAAATAATAAGGAATAATATGAGAAACACTAGACCCATAAATTCAAACATTTAGATTCAATAGGCCAGTTTCCTGAGAGGCTTAAACTACCAAATCACTGAAGAAATAGACAATCTTGATAGTTCTATATTTACTTTTAAAAAACTCCAAATCCTCAAGACTGAGGAATGAACAAACATAAGGGGAGAATGCAACTATGGACTAAAGTAGACATTATTATTCTAGCAATGGAGGACCTGGTATCACTGATATAAAGGAAGTGGCCACCAGAGGTTCTGAGGGGAAGGAGAGGGAAGAATAGGTGAAACATGGAACATTTTTGGGACATTGGAATTGTCCTGTATGACATTGCAGTGATGGATACAGGCCATCATACATTTTATCAAAACCTATAAAAGTGTGATGCAAAGTATAAACCATAATGTAAACTATAGACCATGGTTAGTGGCAATGCTTCAACATGTGTTCATCAATTTAAAAAAATATATCACACTAATGAAATGTTAATGTGGGAAAGTGGGGGAGGGGAAGTGGGTGGTATACATGGAAATCCTCTATGTTTTTTATTTTGATGTGACATGTAATCTAAAGCTTCTTTAAAAATAAAAAATAAATAAATGAATTTAAACTTCAAACCAAAAAAAAAAAAAAATAGTAACACCAGGCCCAGCATAAATGTTGATCCCAAAATTTTAATAAAAATTTGCAAATAAGACAACCAGCAAGATGGCAGCAGAGTAAAGAACTCCTCCTAGAGTCAGCTCCTGCTATAGGGCAGTTAGTAAGCACCCAGAACTATCTAGAGCTCGCTGAAGCACCTGCTTGGGGCCTGCAGGAGACCAGAAGAGCTTCGTGCAACATACTTGAAGGAAAGTAAGGAGGAGACTGCCCATCTGCAGAGAAGGCTTGTAAGTAGAATACTCCATGTCACAGAGGCCAGGGCTCATTCTCCACTGAAGGCACAAGCCACCTCGGGAACTGTTCCATAACTGGAATTAAAAGCTCCACTTCCCAAAAATGGGGGAGGAAGAGATGGTTGGGCACCAACTTCAGCTACTGATGAGTAAATTTAGCGGGCTAAAGTATAATCCTAAGAACAGCTAGAGTTTGAGTCTGTCCAAGTCAGAAAGAGGTTGGTAGCTGCCATCTTAACTCCATGCCTAGCATGAGGGGAAGCGGTGGACTGAAAATCACAGTGCTCGTGGGGACCGGCTTCCTTCCATCCAGATCAGATTGCAGTTCTAACCTAGGCCCCAGTGCCACCTCTAGCAGGGAGGAAGCTGTGGGGATCTGTGCCAGCCTCTCTGGGAAATTATCAACCAAGCCGCAGAGGCCTCTTATCTTACTTTGGTGGTGCAAGTTGCCCCAGGTGCTATTCTGTGACTGGAATTGGAAGCTGCATTTCCCAAAAACAGGGGAGGAAGAGACAGTTGGCTACCGATTTCAGCTACTGATTAGTAGACTCAGCTGGTTAAAGTATAAACCTGGGAACAGTTAGGGTGTGAATCTGCCCAAGTTGGAAGAGGCCGGTGGCCGTTTGACTCTGCCCCCAGCAAGAGGAGAAGCCAGGCTGACCGAAAATCACAGTGAAGGTAGAAACTGATTTCCTTCACCCAGATCAGTCTGCAGTCCTAGACTAGGCTTCAGCCCCACTTCTGGCAGGGAGGAGGCTGGCAGACCCTGTACCAGCCTATCCAGGTAACTACAGGTAACTTTGGCTGGCACAGACTGAAAATGGGAAGTCTACCAGGGCAAATGTGGTCATCTTGGACCCACACTGCATAGATTGCTGCCCACACCTGCAGCTCTGTCCCCACACCAGGCAAGGCGCATGAAGCTTCATCAGTCTCTCTGGGCAACTACAGTCTAGGCCTGCACAACTTGGATTATTCTGCACAGCTGTGACTCTCTCTCTACCCGTGGCAAAGGAGAAAATTGGGAGAAGCTTCATTGTTCCCTGGGGCAATGAGGGCAGCTTGAGCCTTCACAGCCTATAGCACCAAATACATGCTTGGCTCCTACTGCACAACCAGCAAGGGAGAAAGGGCAGGAAGCCCTAAACTAAAGAGAAAAGTATTTTTTTAATTTATTCTGCACCCAGAATTAATACTCTACTAAGCCAGATGCAAGACACCACAAAAAATTACAACCCACACCAAGAAACAGGAAGATATGGCACAGTTAAAGGAACAAGATTAGCCTCCAGATGACATAAAGGAGTTGAGACAACTAATCATAGATGTTCAAACAAATCTTCATAATAAATTCAATGAGATGACTGAAGAGATTAAGGATATTAAGAAGTCATTAGATGAGCACAAAGAAGAATTTGAAAGCATACATAGAAAAATAGCAGATCTTATGGGAATGAAAGGTACAATCAATGAAATTTTAAAAACTTTGGAATCATATAATAGCAGATTTGAGGAGGCAGAAGAGAGGATTTGTGAGCTTGAAGAAATGGCCTCTGAAAGCGAACATACAAAAGAAGAGATGAAGAATGGAAAAAATTGAACAAGGTCTCAGGGAACTAAATGACAGCAAAAGGCGTGTAAAGATACATGTCATTGGTGTCCCAGAAGAAGACAAGAAGGGAAAAGGGGCAGAAGGAATATTTGAAAATTTCTGTTTGAAAATTTCTCAACCCTATTGAAGGACATAGATATCCCTGTCCAAGAAGCACAATGTGCTTCCATCCAAAAAATCTGAATAGACCAACTCTGAAACACATACTCATAAGAATGTCAAATGCCAAAGACAAAGAGAGAATTCTGAGAGCAGAAATTCTGAGAGCAAGAGAAAAGCAATGCATAACATATAAGGGACATCCAATAAGATTAAGTGCTTATTTCTCACCAGAAACTATGGAGGGAGGAAGACAGTGGTCTGATATATTTAAGAAAATATAAGAGAAAAACTGCCAGCCAAGAATCTTGTATCTGGCAAGACTATCTTTCAAAAATGAGGGCAAGATTAGAATATTCAAAGATAAACAGAAACTGAGAGAATTTCTAAGCAAGAGACCAGAATTTCAGGAAATACTAGAGGGTGTGCTAGAGCTTGAAAACAAAAGACAGGAGAGAGGCCTGGAAGAGAGTCTAGAAATGAAGATTATATCAATAAAGTAAAGTGTCAAAAGAATGGTGAAAATAAAAAATGACAGATAAATAGAAATAAACTTAACCAATGATGTAAAGCACTTGTATTCAGAGAACTGCAACTCAATGTTAAAACAAATTTAAAAAGCCCTAAATCACTGGAAGAACATTCCATGTTCATGGATTGGAAGATGAAATATTATTAAGATGTCACTTATACTCAAATTGTTATACAGATTCAATGCAATCCCAGTAAAAATTCCACCAGCATTTAGAAAAAATTTTGAAAACACAATTATCAAATTTATTTGGAAGGGTAAGGGGTCCTGAATAGCCAGAAATATCATAAAAAGAGAAAGCGAACTCTCATCCCCAAACTTTAAATCATATTACCTAGCTATAGTGGTAAAAACAGCATGTTACTGGCAGAAAGACAGACACATAGATCAATGGAACCAAATTGATGGTTCAGAAACAGGCCCTTACATGTATGGTCAAGCTATTTTTGACTAGCCCCTCAAACCCACACAGTTAGGGCAGAACAGTCCATTCAACAAATGGTGCTGAAAGAAGTAGATATCCATAGACAAAAGAAGGAAAGAGGACCCCTATCTCATACCTTATCCAAAAATTAACTCAAAATAGATCAGAAACCTAAAAATAAAAGCAAGAACCATAAAATTTCTAGGAGAAATTGTAGGAAAAGATCTTCAGGCCCTGGTGGTATGTGGTGGGCTCTTAAAGGAAATAAGAGGAGGAGAACTGAGATGGACTACTGATGTTTAATGTATGTAGAAGTTTTAATTAGCTTTACTGTAAAAGTGTGGAAATGCATAGAGTGCATGGTAACAAAGAGTGAGTAATAGCTAGTTTATAAATGGGGATGTGGCTGAAAATGGTTGTCTAGGTATATCAGTGTCAACTGACAGAATGCTAGAGAATAATCTAGGAACTGAATAGCTCATAAACCAAGAGGCAGATGTGGTTGATGGTACAGAAGCAAGAGTGTCCTTTGTGGGCTAGAACAAATGTACATCACTACTGCAGGGTGTTGGGAATGTGAAGCATAGGAATAATACAACTTTAGTGACCTATGGAGTGTGGTTAGCAGTGATAATATAATATTCTTGCATCTATGCCAAAGAGGTACTGTGTTGATAATGAGGCAGTATGGAAAATGTGAGCCAAATGTACACTACGGACATTTTAACAATCAAATGATATTATCTGTAACAAATATTCTACCACAGTGTGGTGTGTTGATAGAAAATGGTTGTTTCAGAATTCTGCACATGTGCATGATTGTTTTATAAGTTTACAACTTCTGTCATAAAAAGTATATTTAAAAAATAATAATGAGAGTGGGTTGGGGGGAAAATATACCAAATGTAAGATAAGGACTATAATTAGCAGTAAGATTTTGACAATATTCTTCCATAATTTGTAACAAATATCTCATAACAAGCAGGGTGTTGGTAGAGGGTTGATGTATGGGACCCCTGTATGATGTTATGCATGTTTGCTTTGTAAGTTTACAACTTTTACTATACATTTAATTGTTTATGTATGTTCATATATAAATGTTATAAAGATAATAATAGGGTGGGTTAGGGGAAAAATATGTTGGTTGGTAGTAATATTTTGGCAATGCTGTTTATCATTAGTTAAAAAGATTTAACAACAATTCAAAGTATTTGTGGTACAGTGAGTTATGAGATTCCTGTATGATGTTAAAAATGTTTGTTTTGTAAGTTCACAACTATTACTATACACTTATTGTTTATATATGTTTATGTATGAGTGATATACTTCAAAAAATTAATTTTTTTTAAAGTCAAAAAAATTTGCAAATAAAATCTATCCATAATATTAAATGGATAATTTACCTTTATCAAGTATCTTTCATTCAGGAACTGTATAATGGTTTTAACATTTGAAAACAAATCCAATTAGTTTGGATATTAACAGACCAAAAATGAAGTATATATACATATATATATTTTTCCATATCAGTAGATGCAGGAAAAGCATTAGATAAAATTAGATAAAATTTAACTTATGATTAAGAACATCAGAAAACTAGAAAAGGAATGGAACTTTGTTTAAGGTACATCAACAAAACAATCCTGAACTAGCATCATGCTTAGTAATGATGAAAGACAAAATGCTTTCAATTTAAGATTAAAAATAAGGCAAATATCTCATTTCTCATTCTCCTATTCAATATTAAACCAGAAATCTTAGTACAAGACAAGAAAAAATAAAAGGCATTAAATTGGAAGGAAAGAAAATAGTCCCATTTTCACAGATTATATAATTATAAAATTCCAAAATTTCTACAAACAAAAACTAAATATTCCTAGAAAATAAATTGTGTTATTTTATATTACAAGGTCAATATGCCAAAGTCAGTCATGTTACTATGTAACAGAAATGAACATTTAGATTTTGAAATGCAAACAAACAAAACACAATTATTATAACACCACACTCCCAAAAATGGATCACTTAAGTGTAAATCTAAGAAAAGATGTAGAGGATCTATGTCCTATAAACTACAAAACTCTGGTGAAAATATTAAAGAAGATCTAAATAATAAATGAAAATATCTATCATACTCATTGACTAGAGGATGCATTATTCTTAAAATGTCATTTCTCCTCAATTTGATCTAAATTCTAGGCAAAATTTGTATGTATATCAAAAAATTCATTTCAAAATTTATATGGAGAAGGAAAAATAGCTAGACAAAAAATTTGGAAAAAGGAAAACAAATTGGTGGTCTCATACTATTTCAAGATGTAATTCAAGACATAATTATTAAGATATTGTGTGGTATTGGTAAAAGGATAGACACAGATCAATGGAACAAACAAAGAGCTCAGAAAAAAAACAGAATAAGTGTCCTCTACTGATTTTTGACAAATATTCCCAGATATTTCAATGGGGAAATATCTTTTCAATAGATGTGGCTGTAAAAATCAGATATTCAGCCTTCCCCCCAGCGTGGGACATGACACCCGGGGATGAGCCTCCCTGGCAACGAGGGACCACTATCAACTACCAACTGATGATGCAACTGGAAAATGACCTTATACGGAAGGTTCAATGCGGATCAGCAGAATATCCATGTCTACATAAAATACCATGACTTTAAAATGCTGTTTGACCTAAAGTAAGGGGGAAATGGAAAGGAGAAATGAGTTTATATGGCTACGAGTTTCTAAAAAAGAGTCTGGAGGCTGGCAGAAGGTTTGCCCTCATGCACAACTGAGCAGAGTCAGAGAGACAGATAAAGCAGATACAACCCCCAGATATTAGTTCCTTTGAGGGCTAAAGAGACCCATGGGAGTTATGGTCATGGCCGATGGGGTTAACTACCAGGGCAGATGGCCCCTCTTTGGAAATGGTGTTTATGTGTGATGAATCTGGACTCAGATGGGATCTCCCTTCATAAGACTTTCATGCTAATGTGCTGGAGGTGCAGTTAATGTTGGGGTTTAAGATATATTTAGGGGATTTGAATCTCTGGACTGACAATGTGATAGCCAGATCCTGAGCCTCAACAGACTCCAGCACCTACAATCTGATTTATTGGACTTACCACACTCAGCTAAGATGGAGGTGAAGAAGGACAACCACCACACCATGGAGCCTAGAGTGATTACAACTGAAAATGGGAGGATTGCATCCAGCATCCAGGTGGAATCTGAGCCTCCTCTTGACATAAAGGTGCAATGGACACAACCAATCCAGTGTCCACATAGAAGAGGTGGCATTGGATTGGGAAAAGTGGACATAATGGACAAAGGGTATGGGGAAAGGCAGGAAGAGATGAGAGGTGGAGGCGTCTTCGGGACATGGAGCTGCCCTGGATGGTGCTTCAGAGGTAATCACCGGACATTGTAAATCCTCACAGGGCCTACATGATGGAATAGAGGAGAGTATGGGCCATGATGTGAACCAATGTATATGAGGTGCAGAGGTGCCCAAAGATGTACTTACCAAATCCAATGGATGTGTCATGATGATGGGAACGAGTGTTATTGGGGGGGGGGGGGAGAGGGGGGGTGGGGGGGTGGGGTTGAATGGGACCTCACATATATATTTTTAATGTAATATTATTACAAAGTCAATAAAAAATAAAAAAATTTAAAAAAAAAATCAGATATTCATAGACAAAAAAGACAAAAAACAAAAACCTTGACACATACCTCACAGGAATACAAAAGTCAACTCCAAGTGGATCATAGACATAAACATAAAACTGTAATACTTTTAAATGAAAACAAAAGAGAAACTGCGTAACTTTAAGCTTGATGATGTATTTGTGGATATGACACCAAAAGTAGGATGCATAAAAGTGATAAATTGGATTTCATCTAAATTAAAATGTTTGCTTTGTGAAAGAGGCTGTTAAGAGAATGAGAAGATAAGCCACAGATTTGGGGAACATGGAGTTGAAGAAGGACAACCACCACACCATGGAGCCTAGAGTGCCTACAACTGAAAGCAGGAGGATTGCATCCAGTAACCATGTGGAATCTGAGCCTCCTCTTGACATAGAGGTGCAACGGACACAACCAATCCAAGGTCCACAGAGAAAAGGTGGCATTGGAGTGGGAAAAGTGGACATGGTGGCTGATGGGTATGGGGAATGGCAGGAAGAGATGAGATGTGGAGGCGCCTTTGGGACTTGGAGTTGCCCTGGATGGTGCTTCAGGGGCATTCACCGGACATTGTAAATCCTCCCAGGGCCCACTGGATGGAATGGGAGAGAGTGTGGGCCATGATGTGGACCAATGACCATGAAGTGCAGAGATGCCCAGAGATGTACTTACCAAATGCAATGGATGTGTCATGATGATGGGAGTGAGTGTTGCTGGGGGGGGGGGGGGGGGGGCGGGAATGCAGTGGGGGTGGTGGGGTTGAATGGGACCTCATATTTTCTTTAATGTAATATTTTTACAAAATCAATTAAAAAAAATGTACCATAAAACTAAAAAAAAAAAAAAGAATGTATAAAGAATACTTCAAGCTCAAAAGTAAGAAAATGAACAAATCAATTAAAAATTGGGCAAAAATCTTAACACATTTCACCAAAAAAGATATAAAGATGATTAAGCACATGGAAAGATGTTTAACATTATTAGTCATTAAGGGAATGTAATTTATAACCACAATGAGATACCACTACATATCTAATGGAATGACTCTAACAAACCAAACAAGTGAAAAACAAACTAAAAACAAAAAAAAACAAAAACTGACTTTCCAAATACTTGAATCTTTCCAGAGCAATAAAGACTTTCACTCAACTGCTGGTAAGAATGAAACATGATGCAGCTACTTTGGAAAGAAGTTTCAAAATTTCTTGTAAAGTTAAAAGTACTGGTATGTGACCCAGCAATCATGTACCTAGATACTTACTGATGTGAACTGAAAATCTGCATTCACCCAAAACCTATATGTGAATACATGGTATATCTAATACCTATAGCAGTTTGATATTATTGATGAATTCCAAAAAGAAATATTAGATTATGTTTGTAAACTAGTCTTTTCCTCTGGGCATATTAGAGTGTATTGGATCCAGAGATTTTACTTTTACTTGATTTAATAATGATTAAGGCTTTGATTGAGCCAAGTCAGTAGGACCTTATATGCCACCCCCTTGGTTGGTGGGAACTCACAGAGAAACCTCACCACAGAGAAGGGAGGTTCAAGTCTTGAGCTGGAGCCCTGGGAAGTAAGCATACAGAGGAGCCTGGTTGTGAGGAAAGAGAAGCAAGTCCTAGGAGGAAAGGAACTCAGGAAGCCTGAACCCTGGCAGACATCAGCAGCCATCTTGTTCCAACATGTGGCAAAAGACTTTGGTGAGGGAAATAACTTACGCTTTATGGCCTGGTAAGTTGTACTTTATGGCCTGGTAACTGTAAGCTTCTATTCTAAATAAATACCCTTTATAAAAACCAATCAATTTCTGGTATTTTGCATCAGCACCCCTTTGGCTGACTAATACAATAGCTTTACTATAGTCACCCAAACTGGAAACAATCCAAATGTTCTTCAAGAGGTGAAGAGATTAACAAATATGTTACATCTATACAATTGAATAGTATTCAGCAATTAAAAGGGATGAACTTTTGATTATGCAATGATATGGATGAATCTCAAATACATTTTAAGTGAAATAAGCTACATGTAAAATGATCCATATTGCATTATTCAATTTATAGGGACAGAAAACAAATTTGCCAAAGGTTGGTGGAGGGAAATTGACTTAAAAGGGGCTGTACATGAAATTTTAATGTTTGGTACAATTTTTATTGTACTCTGGTGATATATGACACTAAGCATTGATTCAATCCATAAAACTGTACACATTAAAGATTGAACTTTATTCAAATTAAAAAAAATTAAGTTGTAGAGGGCTCCTGAGGTGAAATGTAAACTGTGACAAATGAATTTAACTGTATTACAAACAGGTCATAACATCACTGAAGGAGGTGGGGGAAGTTGATGTAAGTAACTATGAAAAACTGATTTGACTGAATACAATAAAGCCAAAGACAAAAAGAACTGTGCTAAACATTGTACTCTACTTAGTAACTTTGTTTGTCACAGGAGTCTCTGAAGCTACATAGTTACTATGATTGAATAAATAACTAAATGAAATATAGGTAATAGGAGCCAAGTTTCTTACTGTCAGAGATAGAAACTACAAATAAAGTAACAGGTTAAAAAAAAACCCTGTGGTGCTAGATTAGAGGTGGGTGTATCAGAGATAGATTAGTTAGCTAGCTAGCTACCTGGAGAGGATAGGATAGGTAATAGGTAGACAAAGAAATAAATATAGATATGTATATATACATAAGTCAGTATGCATGCATGTATTTCCTAGAAGCAATGTTACCCATGTCGCAGTAAACATCTATGTTTCTAATATCTTTTTCTAACAAAAAATATCCACTGTTCTTCAAAAGGGGACCGATTGTGCAGCTGGTGCTGGCAAAGTACAAGATGCGCCTGGCATTGTACCTTGTTGTATCAGAAAGTAAGAAAGTAGGAAGAAAAAAAAAAAAAAAAGACATACATTAAAAGGATACAGGAGCCAAACCAAAAGAGCTTTCAATAGCCAAAGCAGAAACAGTTTGAACAACAAAATAAATAATAGCATTGGATTATAACACAAAGTATAAAATCGATATCCATATAAGTCTACAACGTTGTAAACCAGTGATTGGCTGCATAAAGATATGGAGGAGAGGAAAGTAGATAAATCTTCCTGACAGAATTCCTTATAGGAATGAGGGAAATAGAAAAAAATCATTGAGCACACAGTTATAATTACTGCAGGGAAGTTCTACTTCTAAAACTAGTGTGTAAAATTTTAAGGGAGGAGAGGAGATTTGTATTATCTCAAAATATCTACCCCCAAATAATTTCTGGGGTGCTTTTAACATAGGTCCACAAATACTTGATATTCCTCCTTGTGGGAAGTGGAGTTTATTTACCCTCTTCCCTGAGTGTTGACTGAATTTAGCGACTCCAGAGTATGGAAAGAGAAAAATATTAACTTGTAAATTAACTATTGTGATGTGTAAAGTAACTCGCAAAGTGAATAAATCAGACAGACACCACCTGAGGAAAAAGTCAAGTTAATATATTCCCTCAGATACACTATGATGGGGCAATTCACCTCTGTGGTTTTCTTCCTTAATATGCATAGCCCATGAGAAACATCATACAAACCAAAAGTGAGAAGTAATCTGTGAGTGTCAAGGTCATGAAAACTAGGAAGCCCAAGAAACCAGCAAACCAGAGGATACTAAGGAGAAATGATTACCGAATGCTATGTGGTCTCCTGTATTATATTCTGGAACAGAAAAAGGGTATTAGTGGATAAACTGCAAAAATGTGAATAAAGTCTGTGGTTTAATACATAATATTTTACAAATGTTAATTTCTTAGATTGGATAAATATAGCATGGTCTGGTAAGATGTTAACATTTAGGAAGCTAGCTGATGAATGCACATACAGGAACTTCCTGGATGATCTTTATAACTCTTTTGTAAACCTAAAATTATTTCAAGGCTAAAATGTTAAAATAATGAGTTTGTGCATGTTGCCCCCTACTTTCTGTTACTCTGAAATAGCTTGGCGAGTTATCAAACTTTCTTGGTCTGACGTTTATTTATTTTATTCAGTGTTGGGGGACTGTTAAAAAAAAAACACACACAAAAGAAAAGGAAAATGTAAGTTTTATTTTCTTAATAACTTGCCCATTTTCAAAGTTATTGAAATAAAGCTGTTGATAATATATCTTATTTGGCTTTAGTCTTGGCAACATCTGTCATTTTAAGTCCTTTAAAAGATGGAATATTATTTACTTGCATATTCTTTTGTTTTGCTCAGTTCCACCAGAGGTATATCTATTTTGTTAGTCTTTAAAAAAAATACATAAATATACACATGTACAAATATTTAGATTTTTGGATACTTTCTCCTGGATAAATATTTTTCCATTTAATTCTTTTATTTTTATATTCATTCTCTTCTCCTTAGAATTTGCTATTCTTTTTTTACATTTACGTAGGATGCCTTTCTTCTTTTCTGAAATAAGTATTTAAGGATGTAAATTTCCATTTAAGTATTAGTTTGGATTTAGTAATTGTACTCCATAATTTTAGGGTATGGAAAAGTTAAAAACATTTTCCAGCCTCCATATTATTCCTTTTTTTGGTCCCTTAAGTTATTTTAAATGTGTTTAATTTTCAAATATATGTGGTTTTCTGTTTAGTTTTTTTTTTTTTTTTCTTATTGATTTCTAAGTTAAGTGCATTGTGGCAGTGAATGTGGTTTTGATTATATCAATCATTCTAAATTTGTTGAAATTTGCCAGGGCCAAGTACATGGTTAATGTTTGTAAGTGTTCCATGTGTGCTTGAGAAGTACAAATTTTTTTTTGTGGTTTTTGGGTATACTGTTCTATATATGCCTATTTGATCAATCTTGCTAGTGTGTAGTTTAAATCCTTTATATCCTTACTGATTGATCTATTAATTACTGAGAGTGTTGTGTTAAAATCTTCTACTATGAGGAGAGGCATTTTTATTTCTCCTAATTCTTCCATTAATATAGCTTGAGTCTATAATAATACATTAATAGAAGATTAGAATTTTTGCCTTTCCTGGTGAATTGATTGTAATGTCATTATGTATGAATCTTTTTTGTCTCATTGACTTTATATCTATATTGCCTGATATTATTATTGCCGCACTGGCTTTCTTAGACTACTATTGGCCTGACCTATACATATTTCATCCTCAAACATTTTCCCTCTCTTTTCTCATATGATTTGTGAATGTCTCTTTTAAATTGTATCTAACTTAGATTTTCATTTCTCATTCAAACATCTTAGATTTTAATTATAAAACATTTAGTCTACTTGCATTTCTTCTAAGTATTAATATGTTTATATGAATACTTACCACTTATCTTTGATTGCTATGTGGCCTGCTTTATCTATATTATTTTCTCTCATTAGTAGTTTGTTTAAAAGATTGATTATTTTGATCAAAAATTTTGGTAGTTGTAGGCTGTAATTATATTCTTTAAATGCTTATAGTAGAAAGTTTAATGAAGTTCTTAACTTAGTGTCTAAAACCAACCAATATTAGAATCCTCTTCCTTAAAAATACAAAGATCTTAACTACTTTCTTACAAATAACTACATTCTCAACATATATGAGATTAAATACTATAGTGTAATATTGCAAATTTTAATTATACAAGGCATTATTATTATTTTAACATGGTCAATATTGGTTTATATTTCCCATATATTTCCCAATTTTATTCTATTTTATATTATTTTATATTTTATTTTATATTAACTTATTTAATTTTATTTTATTTCCTTATTGTTCTTTATTGAACTTCTGATCTTCCCTCTTGAATTAATTCCTTTTTTCTCAGAATATATTCTTCAGAATTTCCCTCATGGGTATAGCATACTCTCTCAAACTTACTTTCTAACAAAATGTCTTCACTTCTCCCTAGTGTTTAAAACAGAATTTCACTGCATGTGCTGTAGGCTGACATTTCTATCCCTCTTGGTGAACAATATATTTTCACAGTGTCTACTGACTGCTATTGTTGATCTTGAAAATCCAGTTTAATTATATATTTAATTGATTAACTCAATTTAATTGTCACTCCTTTTGGAGTGTTATACTGTCTATCACTGGCTCTTTCTAAGATTGCATCCTATGCAGAGAGGTTGTAACTTCTTCATCATATGGGATGACATGAATTTCTTCTCATTCCTCCTATTTGATATGATTTAAACCTTAGTGGGGTTTTTGTTTGTTTTGTTTCATTTTTGTTTTCACATATGGATTCCAATTCTTTCAACACCATTTGTTAGAAAGACTATCTTTATCCATAAAAATCAGTTTATTATATTGGTGTGGGTCAATTTCTGGGCTCTTCTGTTTTGCTAATACGTATGCCCACACACATATCCTTTTGCCAATACCACACATATTTATTACTATAGTTTTATATTGTCTTAAAATCAGGTTGCATGAGTCCTCGAACTTTGTTCTTCTTTTTAAATGGTCTTGCCTGTTAAAAACATTTAAATTTTAGAAGCAGCTTTTTCATATGTACAAAAGCTTGCTGGTATTTTGATTGGGATTATGTTTAATACATAGATTAATTAGGAGGGAAATGACATCAAAACAATATTGAGTCTCCCCATCCATGAATTAAAATTACATCAATGCTTTATCTCTTAATTTACTTAAATTTTCTTTTTTCTTTTTTCCTCAATGATTTATTTTTATCTGCGTAAAGATCCAATGAAAATTTTGTTAGAATTGTATCCAAGTGTTTCATATTTACAAACGTTGATTGGAGTAGTATTAGTGTCTACATTTTCCTTCCCAATGTTTTATTTTGTATCCTCTCTCTTTTCTTGGTCAGTCCGGCTAGAAATTTATGGATTTTATTCATCTGTGTTTAACTATATGGCTGCATTGATTTTCTCTATTTTTTTAATTTCGCTTTTCATTTATTTCTGCTCTAAGCTTTATTATATCCTTCTTTCTATTTGTTTTGGGTTTAATTTCTAGTTTCTTAATGCAGAAACTTAGGTTGTTTATAAAAGACTTTTCAGCTTTTCTAATGTGAACATTTAATGCTACAGATTTACTTCTAACCACCTCTTTAGCCACATCCTCAAATTTTGACATGCTTGGTTTTCATGATTTACAACCACTGACTTATTATTTATACCTTTAGGATATGTTTGCATCACTTGCCCTATAAGTCTATCCACATTTTCCTTCAGATGTAGGGGATTTCCATTAAGATCCAAAGGGTATTTTTGTTTGTTTAGTTTGTTAGACTCTTAGTGGAACTTGAAAAGCTGACTTTAAATATGTATTGAAGAACAAAGGATCAAGGAATACCATAATACTGCTGGTGGAAAAAAATTGAATATACTTAATTTAACATATATCAAGAATAAACAAAACTCTATAATTAAAACCGACTTTTTATGAGGGAGAGAAAATTGACCAGAAGATAAAAAGTAATAAGATCTTGGATATCAATCCATCCATATATGGAAACTTATTTGTGTTAAAGCTAGCATTACTTATCAAGAGGAAAAGAATAATCTCTTTGATGAAAATTAGCTATCCGTAATGAAATTAAAAGGAATTAGGATCAACGATTCAAAAATTTCACCCCAGGATTGATTACAAATTTAAAAATGAAAACCCAAACTATAAAACTTTTAGAAGATGGTATAAAGAAACCAAGATTCATACATATTTCTTACAGATGATAAAAATAGCAAACTATAAAAGAAACTACGATGCATTTGGCTTCAATATAATTAACAAATACTTTTACACAAAAATAATGATGAGTCTTCTTTCTCTGGCCAAGAAGAAGTAACATGAATCAGATTTACCTTCCCACCTAAACATGTAAAATTTATAAACACAGTATATGCAACAACATATTTCAAGACATTGTAAACAAAAAGCCGAGATTCCTGCATAAAAGAGAATGAATTTGGAAAACACTAAAACAATACAGACTATTGTCTAGAGAGAATTTCCAGGCTATAGGGGAGAAGGACAGGTACAGGGAGAATGAAGGCAGAGTCTGTGATCAACCTGTGTTGATGAGATGGAGCTGGAAGTCAGGGTAGGCCAAAAGTTCATAAGGCACAATAGCAGAAATGGGAAAGTAGCACAAAAAGAGAGATCAGCATATGAGAAAATTATCCAAGGCCATGGAAATACCTTCTCAAGAGGATTAGAAAGAAAAGTTCTTGGAGATCACACAGAGCTTAGAATAGTTTTCGTTTGTATGAGCCAGAGAGAAAAACCTCACAATTTAGAGGAAAAGAATTCTCAATAGTGCAGAAAAATTAATTTTAGAGATAGTGATGCTCTGGTCTTGCCTAATAACACTTAATAAAAAAGTCTCAAAGAATCAAGTGCCTTAATTTCTTCTGAGAAACATGTTTAATAATATTTATAGAAATACAAATATAATATGTACTCAAAGTAAAATTCATACCTGGAAAAAATTAAAAATTATCAGACTTGCAGAAGTGGGAAAATACAAATCAGAAGAGAAAAGAAATCAATCAGCACAAACCCAGAAGTGACAAAGGTGGTAGAATTTGTAGGCAATGTCATTTATAATTTTATGACTATTTTCCATATGGTCAAGGAGGTATAACAAAGAGGAAAGATGGATTTTTAAGTAGATATAAGAAAGATATAAAAATAACCCAAATCAAACTGCTGCAGTTTGAAATTTGAAATTCAAAATATACTCTATTGGATTAATAGCAGATTATACAGTGCAAAAGAAAAGATTAATGAAATCAAAGACAAAGTAACAGAAACAGTTCAAAATGAAATATGGAAAGGAAAATGAAAGGGGAAAAAAATCAGTGATCTGAGTGGTAATGTCTATGTAACTGTCATCTCCCCAAAAAGAAAAGACAAATTGTGAGTGAAAAAAAATGAAGAGATAATGGCTGAAAACCGTCCAGATTTGATGAAGATTATATACCCACAGATTAAAGAAGCTCAACAAATCCCAAACACAAGAAAAATCAAGAAAACTAGGCAAGATATATCGTGGTCTGCTTGCTTAAAACCAGCTATAAAGTAAAATCTTTAAAAACAGCCAAAAGAGACATTATGCACAGAGAAACAAACATAAGAATGGTAGTAGACTTCTTGTATGAGACAGTTCAAACCAGAGGAGATTGCAGTGAAATCTTTGAAGTCCTACAAGAAAAAAGTAGTCCAATTAAAATTCTATATGCAATAAAAATATCTTTCGAAAATGAATGCTAAGACTTTTTTTAACACAAAAAAAGCTGTATGAATTTATAACTAGCAAACATATACTATAAGAATTGTTACAGGAAGAACTTCTAGCAGTAGAAAAATGATCCCAGATGGAAATACAGATCTACAGAATGGAGTGAAAGACACTGGAAGTGGTACCTATGTGTGTAAATATAAATACATTTTTCTTATTTTTTAAATCTGCTTAAATAGTTGATGGTTTAAAACAAACAAACAAAAAATAATAGCTTGTGGATTTCTACCATATGCATAAGCATGCTTTCTACCAGCACTACCATCAAGGCCCAGAGAGGAGAAATGGAAGTACACTACTCTAAGTTTTTATTCTATGCGTGAAATGGTATAATTAAAATGCAAATTTCAGTTCATTAATATTATATCTATAGACCCAAATGCAGCCATTAAAAAAAAGAAACACAGGCTAATACCTAACAAACCAACACAAGAGAGAAAATGACATCATTAATAATATTCATGTAATTCAAAAGAATGCAGGGAAAAAGGACATAGCGAATAACAACAATGACAACAACAACAAAATGCAGATTAGACAAATAGAAAATGAACAACTAGCAGATTTGAACCCAACCCTAACCCTATTAAATATAAATGGCCTAAATGCTCCAATGAAAATAGAATTTCTCAGGTTAGATTTTTAAAAATACCTAATTAAATGTTATTTGCAAGAAAATCATTTCAATATAAAGACACAAATGGTTTACAAGTAAAAAGATGGGCAAACATATACCTAATTGGCTAATGCCAATTGGGAAAAAAAGTGAATGGAATTATAGTAATGTCAATGTGTTTGTCAGAGCAAAAGTATTAACAGGGACAAAGAGGTTCATTTCATAATATTAAAAATGTCAGTTCATTAAGAGAACAAAACAATCATACATATTTATGAGGCAATTAGCAGAGCTTCAAAATATGTATGGCAAAAACTGATAGAAACTCAAGGACAAGTAGACAAATAAGCAGTCATAGTCAGAAATTTCAGCACCCATCTTGCAATAACTGACTGAACAAAAGATTGCAAATTGATATTGTTATGGAATGTCAAACACCCTGACTTAATTGATATTTATAGAACTTTCTCCCCAACAAGAGCAGTATACACATCCTTTTACAGAAAATTTGCAATGATAGAACATCCTCAGTGCATAAAAAAAGTTTCAATAAATTTAAAGATTTGGTAAATTTAAAAGCATGCAGATCCTACAAAGTAAGTTTTCTGATCAAAATTAAATTAAATTAGAAAATAATAACAGTAATATATCTAGAAAATATACAAATATTTAGAAGCTATCAAACAGTTCTGAAATTAGAAAGTTTTTAAAACTTAATAAAAATAGAAACACAACATATTAAATTTGGGGGATACAGCTCAAAGCAGTACTTAGAAGGAAATATATTTCACTGAATGCCTATGTTAGAAAAGAAGTGAGGTCTCAAATCGATGAACTCAACTTCTACCTTAGAAAGATGGAAAGAAAATAGCAATTTAAAGCCACAGTCAGTGTACGAATGGACATAAGAAAGATCAGAGAGGAAATCAATGAAAAGGAAAATAGAAAAACAATAGAATGTCACCAAAATCTTCTTCTTAGAAAAGATCCACACCATATGCCTTTAGTCACATTGATCACGAAGAAAAAGAAGAGACAAATTATTAATATTGGGAATGAGAAAGGGAATATTATTAACAATTTTATCTCAAATAATGTAGAAGGAAATGAACAAATTTCTTGTAAAACACAAACTACCAAATTAACTGAAGAAGAAAAGGATGACATGAATAGCTTATATCTACTCAATAAATTTTAGATAGAAACCCTCTTATGAAGAAAACTCTAAGTCCATATAGTTTTATTGTGAATTGTACTAAACACTTAAGAAGCAATAATACAAATTCTAAACAGTCTTTTCCAGAAAAATGAAGAAGAGGGACCCTTGGTAACTGATTCTTTGAGGCCATATTACCCTGATACTTAAACCAACAATGACATTATAAGGAAAGAAAACTACTACTCATGAACATAGATGCAAAAACTCTTCACCAAGTTTTAGTAAACTGAACACAACAACATATTTGAAAAAACATATATCCTTTCAAAATGGGGTTTAAACAAAGAATGTCTAGTTGGTTTAAATTTGAAAATGAATCAATGTATTTCACATAATAACCTAAAAACAACACTATGATTGTCTTAATAAATGCATTAAAATATTTAACAAAATTCAATACCCATTTCTTGTTAAAAAGAAGAATAAAACTTTCAGTAACAGGAATAGAAGGATGCTTCTCCAGTCTGGTAGAGTACATGTGTTCAAAATCTACAGTTAACTTCATACCTAATGGTGAAGGACTGAATGATCTCCACTTAAGACCAGGAACAAGGTAAGATTGTCCACTCTGATCAATTTTCTACAATACATAATGAACATTCTAGCCAGTACAGTCAAGCTAGTACAAGAAATAAAGGACATCTAGATTGAAAAAAGAAGAAAAACCCTCTTTTATGTAGATGATATGATCACATGTTTAGAAAATCCTGTTGAATCTACAAAAAGCTACTAGAATTAGGGAGTTGAACAAAGTTGCATCACACAAGATCAATCTACAAAAATTGATTGTATTTCTATATAGTAGCTATGCACAACCAGAGATTGAAATAAGAAAGTACAATTAACATTAATGATGGATATGACAAAAATGATTGGCAGAACTTGTACACTGAAAACTACAAAGCATTTCCGAGGGCAATTAAAGAAGGAAAGTTAGACTGTTTCCTTGAATTGAAATATTCAATCCTGATAAGATGGCAATTCTCCCCAAAGTGATCTATAGACTCAATGAAATCCCAAAGTGGGTGAAATTGGGTCTCCTATCCTTGGAATGGAAGCAAGTTCTCCTGTTTTGGCCACATGAAATTCCCCTAAAGAAAGGGAGGGTGAAAAGGAGCAACCATATACAGATGCATGCAGACGTGTGACAGGACAGTGTTGTAAACGGCCTTAGGTACGTATACAGGGCTTATCCTGCAAGGGGAAATCTCATCAAGTGTTCTGAAGTATAAATATTGAAAAGCTTCTTAAAAGGTTAACCCCATTGCTAGATGTCAGGATGTTCTTTTCAAGATTCAGCTCGAAGTAAATTGCCTGTGAATAGGAAAAGAGGAGCACAGCCTGACAAAAAACCTTCAAGCAATTTTTTTTTGTCTCTTCAAAGCTGCATATATATAAGTAGAAGCACTTACACCTCTCCATAAAGTCTTGCTTGTATTACACCCACTTCTGCCTTCAACTGTGATTTACTCTGAATTCTGCCTCACTTTCTGTAAAATGCTCTCTCTGCCAGTAACCCCTCAGTGAAATCTCCTTAAAGTAAAGCATTCTTGCACCTACACTATTGCTCTGAATGCTGCCATCTGGTCTAATTCAACTCTATTTTAAGCTCTTGAATCACATGACTTAAATCCACATAAGTGTTGATTGTACATGATTGCCTTTATTGATTCCTGCTTGGACTAAACTTATTTCAGTGCCTCCCTACAACTATAGTAAGAATTCTCTTGACTTTTTTTTTTTGCTCATTCTTTTCTTCTTGGGCTTAATACCGAATCTTTCCCTCTTCTTTTTGAATACCATGTCTAAAAAGATATTGGGGAGTTCAGTCACAGGATGATTTCCCTTGGAAATTTGGTTTTCTCGTGCCTCAATATGTGTGAATACATCTCTCATTGCCCTGCCCTTCTGAAATCAGCTCCATCTCTTAACAAATGGCTGCATAATTAGCTCACTGCATTTTAGGATTTGAATTAATGATACTGACTTTTGGGGATTCCTATCAAACATAGAGCCCTGACCATACTTCCCTCATGTTTTTCATGTCTGCCCACCCTTTGCCATTCATTGTCTAGTATAGTTCACCTTCACATCACAGCCACGTACTCATATATCCAGCCTGCTAACTTGATTCTGGGTTGACCCCAGTAATGCAGTGTAAGAAATTTTGGACAAGCCCTAGCTACCTAGGTACTAAGAATTGTACAGATTTTATGAATCGCAGACTGTAAAACCACTATTCTTATCTTGTCTTTTAAAGCTTTTTAGAGTTATTTCTCTTGTTATCACCATATTAAGGAATAGATATTCTTAAGAATAGAAGTTCTCTTTATCCTTCTATTCCTCAGTGCACCTTATATATAGGATGTTTAATAATGTAATAGCAGCAGACCTGATAATTTAGGGCCATCTTATTTCACCATATTTACTCATAACATGTTCCTAATTTGAAATATCATTTCTTCTCTACCCCCTCACCCTCCATCTTTTGAATCATTCTTCAAGGTCTACTTCAGAGCCTACTTTTTTGTTGTATTCATCTTCAACTAATTCATACTCCTCTTTTGCTAAGCCCCTACACTGCATATCTTCTGTGCCAAAATCTCTAGAACTCAACTTAGAACAATTCCTCATATGTTAGTTGTTGTTGTTATTGTTTTTCCCTAACTAATATGAGGGGTTATAATGTTTCCTTCTTAGTTTTCAAAAAGTTATATAAAAGTAGTCTGAACAATCAGATGTTGCTTAATGAGTATTTGGTGCATCTTTTCTTAATTCATATATATGTGACTTGCATTTAATTCAATATAACCACTCCTTATTCAATACCAGGTATGTACATGGTATTGCTTCAGGTGTTGTGTTAGTAGGAGCATGCACTTTGAAATCTTTAGAAAGGATTCCAGTGCCAAAAACAGATGTATAAATTAGCCCCCAAAGGGATTTATCATTAAGAAAATTTAGCTACCACTGGGACTTAATCTGTCTGTCTGCTGGAGAGGGTTGCCTTGTCCAACACTTGCAAGAAAAGGGAACTTGTGAGAACAAATGCTAATATGCTAGAGTCTGGAGAGAGAGCAAACTATCTGGGTCAATTTCCATCCTCCCAGCTCAAAAGGAATTTGCTAATCAACCAGTGAGGATAGTGCTTGCAGCAATCATCCATATTTCCCAAAGAGTTGGGTGTTATTTTGACACAAATAGGATGTACCAAACTCTGCAAATAAGGGAACTTTCTAAATCTTTTAATGCAGTATTAGTGTAAAGAAATATTTGCACGTGACTCGAGAGAACAGGAATTTAATCATATTTCTGCCACACACCAGTGTGTGACACTGAACTGAAAGAATCACTGCATGCATTGTCCTTAGTTGCTTGACCTGGAATGGAGGGGAGCATATGCAGTCTAAGAGCCAGTCTAAGAGCCAGGAGAAGAGGATAGTGTTCTAATCCTCCTTCTGCTTTCTTCAGTTGAGAGATCCAGTTCCTCTGGTTATGGCTGTTGGTACACGAGCCAGACTGGAGCAGAGTACACACTTTGGTTGTTTCCAAGAACCATCAGGAAAGAGTCACTTTCTTTTTCTGAGATTTATGGAGGAACACATTAGAGGTAAAAGACAGGGGTATCTCCAGCCCCATGGAGGAATTGGTGGACGAGAATGACAACAGCAAACTGAAAGAAACAAAGACAAGTGTCAGACTGAATGTGAGGAAGTCTAAGCCTTGGCATCCCTAAAACCAACTTCATTGCACCTTTCCCTTGGTTTTGTTACCTAAGCCACAAATCCACTTTTTGGTGTGTGTGTATACATGCACACAGACATATACATATATACATACATAATCATTTGAAAGCAAAATAATTCTGAATGATAAACCCAGAACATAAACATCTTAATATAGTAGCAATACAATTGTTATTGTGCTAATGTACACGAGACTTGGTCAGTGAACTACGCCGGGTTTCAGTTTCCCTGGAAAATATGAATACTGATATCTGACAAACCTAATGTCTAAGGTCACTGTAAGGATCAAAGAGTACAATGAAACAGCTTTAGCTTTGAAAGTTCAGGTGCCCTTATTAACACTCTGTAAGAATCCCTACTTCCTAGTCATCAGACAGATATTATGGAAAAGATATTGGTAGGTTTCAAGAATTTTCAAATGTGTAATTCATTGACATTTGAGAATTTCTTGCTATCCCATAAACCAGCTGTGTTTCATTACTGCCACTTCACATTCATGAGCCTCAGTTTCTTAGATTCTATAATGAAATAATAAAAATAGTACCTCAAGGGACAGAAGTAATGATTAATTGAGAAAATGTGTCTGGGTAAATTATGAGGAACTATGCATTTAGAGTTAACATTTGGAATATAAATATCCTTAAGAAAGACAGCAGCATGTAAATTTCATGTTAAAATATAAATTACTTATATTGCAGAAAATGTTTTGATATAAAAATATTGTGTGTGTGTGTGTGTGCGCGCGCACACATGGTGCATAGATGGTGGAGTTCCAAACTATAACAATCTCAGAGGAGATTCCCTGAAGACCTGGTTCAAAATCTTCACACAAACGCACAGACATATATGCACATGCATACACACACACAGGCATCTGTTGGTTATTCTTAATGTCTAATAAATCTTTAATGGAAGACATTTATGTATTTAATTTCAATTTGCTTTTTAATATTATAGTTATGAGACTTATTTATGGTGATGTTGACAACTATAGTTCATTCTTTGTCACTGCTATAATATGGTATTATATAGTTATATGAAAATACCAGTTTTCCTATTGATATAATTTTAGATTGTTTCAATGTTTTGCTATTAAAATAGCTGTTAAGAACATTATTGGTTATATCTTCTGATTCACACATAAAAGAGATTTAAACAATATATCTCAAGAAATAGAATTGCAAGCTTGTAAGGGAAGGTCATTTGCAATGGAGGAGATAATGCTGATTATTTTCCAAAGTGATGGTATGAATATACACATCCAATAATAATATATAGAGATTACAAAAAGTCTCAGTGCAGTTATAAGATGAATACTTTTACTGTTTTTTCATATACATACCAATGCTTCATATTTCAGACTTTTATTTTTTGCCAGTATAATACGTGTGAAATGGCATCTACTTAAAATATTAATTTATGTTTGGCAAATAACTAATAAAATTGAGTATATGTTATCCACTGACTTTATCATTTGTGTAGAGCTTGTCTTTTTTCCATTTTTATTGGGTTGCTTTCTTCTTACAGTTTGTAGGACTAGTATATATAGTCTGGATACTAAATTTTTCAAGTTTATATATGCTGTAAATTGATAATTCCAATAGGTGAATTGTGTTTATATTCTAAGATATCTTTTGATTAATGGAAGTTCTTACTTGTAATTGGATTTATTAATATTTCCCTTTCATGATTACTATGTTTATGTCTTACATGAGAAATAATATTCTATTTCATAGACTGAAAAGTATTCTCATATTATATTCTAATTCATGCATAGTTTTAAGTTTCAGAATCAGGATTCAAATCCCACAGAATGGGAGTATGTATTTGGTGCCAGATAATTTCATTATTTTCTATAGGGATGGCCAATATTTCCAGAATTATTCATTGGCTATTTCCTCTTTTACCATCACTGGATTTCCATCTCTCTCATGAAGTTTCTATTGAAATACTTGTCTATCTCTGTACTATGATCAAACTGTTTTAATTTCCATATCTTTATGTTTTGATATCTAGAAAGGCAAATTTTTGTATTTTCTATTTCTTCCAGTGTGATTTACCAATTCTCAGTCCTTGCTTTTTCATGTAAGTTTTAAAAACTGTATGTCAAGCTCTGTACAAGATACTATTGGGACTTTGGTTGGGATTGCAATGGTCCTATAGATCACTATGGGTGAAATACTTGAAATATTAAATTTTCCTATCCATGAATGTGGTATAACTCCCTATTTGTTTAGTGCATTTTTATTTAACATTTTAAGAATCATCAGTTATTTGTATGCTTTAAGACATATGACTCTTTTTTTCTTCACTTAGTATGTATTCCTTCTTCTTGGGTTGAATGTATTATTGCGAAAGTGCTAACTTTTAGAAATCAATTTTCCTGGAAATATCACACTACTAATCTGGTTGTTTTGTTTTAGGTAGGCAAATACACATCACATTCATGAGAACATTGTCTTCCTATTTAGATTCTTTTTGCTGCTTTTCCATAAAGCTAAACATAATTCTCCATAATGATCTCACATATATTTTGTTAAATTTTTTTTGTAATTTATTTCTTTAGCTATGACAAATTATATTTTAATTACATTTTCTAAGTACTCGTGTCTGTCATAAAGAAAGGCAATCAACAATAATACATTAATTTTGATTCTAGCAATATTTATAAACTTTCTTATGAATTCAAATAATTTATTGTAGTTTTTTTAAAGTTCTCTATGAATTCAACTATATACTATTCAAACTAGTCTAGTTTTCTTTCTTTGAAAACCTCCTACATTTTTTTTCCTTTTCTTTCTGTGTGAGTTAGGCCTTCTAGTTTAATAATGAATAGAAGTGATTATAATAGGTATATTTGCTTTTTCTTCATTTTAAAGGAAAAACTGTAATCAAATTGTACTATAAATGTGGTTTGTGTGTGTGTGTATGCATTTTATCACATGTCATTGAATGGTGACTTCTGTATGTATCCCTAACTGGCATAGTTCCTGTAATTGTTGGGCCATATGCAATTAATTTTCTTTTTTCCTATCATGTGCTCACTTTACGCTACCTTCACATTTACATATTTAATCCACATTTTGCCTGATTTTTCTTTTTCTCTCATCCTTGAATTGCTATACACTTTCCATCAAATGGGAAGGATCCAGTGAAAGGTAGAACTACTAAGGTTATAGTATACAAAGTCATGAGGAAGTTAAAGTCCTGTCAACATGTCATGCCATAAAAATGTGCTCCATGAGGACTGTTTGGCAGTTCCTGAGGAAGTTGAATGTAGACTTGCCATGTGACCCAGCAATATCATTACTAGGTATTTTCCCCGAAGAATGAGAGCAGAGATACGAACAGACATTTATACACCAGGGTTCATAGTGGAATATTCATGATTGTCAAAAGTTGGAAACAGTTCAGGTGTCCATCAACTGTTGAATGGATAAACAAACTGTGGTGTATACATATGATGGAATATTATGCAGTGATAAGAAGAAATGGAGTCGTAAGACATATGACATCATGGGTGAACATGGAGGACCTTCTGTTCACTGAAGCAAGCCAGACACAAAAGGACAAATACTTTCTGATTGTGCTATTATGAACGAAATATATTATGTAAACTCATGGAGTTAATAATGAGAATATGGGTCAACAGAAAAGAGAAGGAAGGTAGAGAATGGAAAGCTGAGGATTAATCTGTACAGAATGGGTAAAAAGATTGTAAATCTTTGAAAATGAATAGAAATGGTGAAAGAATATCACTTTGTAACTAGCTGAGCTATTGTGTGGGTATGACAGTGGTTGAAAGGGAAGTTTAAGGTCTTGTATATTACTAGAAGGAAAGCTAAAAACTGCAACATGGGACTGTATAAGATAGTAAAACTTCATGTAAAACACAAATATGCTTGAAATTGCATATGTAAGGCTGTTTCTTCAAAATATAAATACAAATATACTACAGAGAAGGAAAAAGAATAACAGCTATGTACAGCTGGGGAAGCATAGACTGAGAAGTGATAAATTTTGTCTGTTTTTTGTTTATTATTGTCATTGGAATAATGAAAGTGTTCTAAAAATGACTAAAGTGATGAATGCACAAATATGTGATTACACCAAATACCATTGATTGTATACTTTGGATGGATTTTTGCTTTATTAATATGTATCAATAAAATTGATAAAAAATGTGCTCCATGGAAGGCTGCTGTCAAATAACTACAGCTAAGGTTTTACCAAATGACAAGCATAATTTGCCCTCAAATGAAAAGTCAGTGCCTCAAATAAAAATAAAACTAGTGACAAGTCTATCATTAATTAAAGTTCCAGAAGCTTGATTTTAACAAGGAGCTAAATGCTTATTAAACACACAGGAGTTCTGTCTGCACAGGACAAGTAGTGATGTGTGGAGGTGGCACAGCATAATTCAGTCAACAAGTTGACATTTTCTGGCATGGTTTATTTTAATCCAGGAATGGTCATTAAGAATTGGAAAATACCTTAGAAGTCATGTGATCCAACTTCTCACCCAATGGAAGAAACTTTCTTTTATAGTCAGCGTCCTCTGACGGTGTTTTTCTTCATTCACTCTTAACTTGGGTGGGTGTAACCCAAGTTAGATGCACCAACTCATGGAAACTTATTTTTAATTGCAAAGAAATAGACCATTTGTGGTTTTATATTATAAAAAGGTAGTTTCTAATCCTACATGAAAGCTGTACACAGAACAGCACATTCAGAAAAAAAAAAAAAAAGAATCTAGAAGACAATGTAGAGAAAAAGTAAAAATGATATGAATTTGGATTGGTGGTTCAGGCCAAAGGGGGCAGGTATAGAGTACACATGGGGCATGGGCAAAATTATTACCCCCAAATCAATGCCCAGGTTACTCATCCTGAATGATTGTTCTAGTATGCATCGGGGAAGAGTATAATACAGAGCTGGGGGAATAATATATCCACCTCAGGTGACATGTGGCTTGAACTCGAGGTAAAGATACCAGGTTATGAGAGAGAGCCACTACCAGAGAATATATAAAGAATATGATTTCACGGACTTCTGAGCTCCGGTTTTTCCATCATTCCCTTTCTCATAGGTATGTGTCAACAGTGGCTGACCTGTGGGATGGTTTTCTTTATATACTTCAGTCTTTATCAGCATGAAAAATGTTAACTTCTTTACTTTTTTGGCTCATTTTATGGTGTAGTCTATGGTAAATCAATATCCAATATTTAAAGTCACATTCTCACCCTAGAAAATTCTGAAATTATGGTAATAATTTATGTTTCAAATTAAAAGGTGAGAAACTGGCAGGTTGTTTTCAGAGTAGCGATATCATTTTTGTTAGGTGTGTGAGGAGTCTGACTACAAAAGGTCTCCAAGAGGGAATCCTGTAGGGTAGAAGAACTGTTCAGTACTTTGTTTGTGGTGGTGGTTACAAGAATCTATACATGGGTTAAAACTTAGAACTGAACACAGCAAGTGCACACTATTAAATATATATTTATAAAGGTATATGAAAGGTGTACAAATTCTCAGATGAGATAGCTTGCCAACACTGGGGAAAACTCACAAGAATTTTCAAGCACATTAGGAATTTCCACTTAATATTAAGCAAACACAATAAACAAATCACTGCCTAAGGAGATATTCATTTCATTTTCTTGTTTTTTATCTTCTCAGCTCATTTAGTTTTAAAGATATTTCCAACTCTTTTGTATCCCCTTTAAAATTCTGGGTCCTCATTTTAAGTTCCACTTTTTAAAAATTGACATTTCCATTAGTACTAGGAGGTACAGAATGGTTCTACAAATGTAGGCAGTGCTCAGTTGACCCTTTGAAGATTAGATGTGTCAGTTTTTTCATTTCTACATATGGACCACATCAGAATTTAAATGAAGATAATATATAATGAAAAGGGAGCCTGTTATAAATGAGTTTTTAATATAAGTTTACTGCCGTAAGATCTGTAAAAAACAATTCATACATACATTTAAGCCACTACTGCAGTGATATTTTTGGTGTTATGTGTGCATTCTACTACAGGAGCAGCATGCCACATCTACCTGTCCCTTTGGTTATGATCCTGATGCAGTTGATAAAAGCACATGCTGTGTCATATGTTATATGTTAAGTAGTCCTAATTGGGCATTTGTAAGATGTTTAATAATTGCTGAACCTCCACGGTGTCTAATATATTATGGAATAAATGTGTCAAAACCAGTGGCATGCTCAAAAACTTTTTTTAAAAGAGATGGATCATACAGCTTAGATGCCATTATTTGTACCTGATTTAAACAGTAATGGAGTGCAAGAAGCAGATGAGGAAAAGCAAACAATTGGGATCTTCTCTATCCTTAGAAAAATAGGCTGATTAAAAAATATTAATCTGATTCTTTGCCATTTTTTTGTTGCTCACTATCTGCTTAAAATGACTTCAAATGGAATTATAATGAGGAAATCCGTCATTGTTACCATTTGTTGGTAACAGGAAAGGGTTATTCCTAAAATATTTATTCTGTGACTACAAATCACCGGCATATAACTAATGCAGGTGGAAACCCTTATCCTGATGGTAGAGCCAGCCACATGAGTTTTCAGCCTGCCCATGAAGGGCAGACCAGCCATCGGGAATCCAAGGAGGAAACTCACTAAGTCAAAGGAGAGTATGTGCCATTATCGGAGGTTTTGTGAAATTTTTCCTAAGGAGTAAAAAATTCAATGAACATTTCAGAAAAAAATCTGGAAAAAAAGACACGGGTGCAATTACATATTTATCTTCTGACTGATTTCCAGACAAACACATTCTCACTTGCAGACTTCAGGAAACTCTCAAAATTTCATCTCATCTTTTATTTGCCAATTATGTTTTCAGTATCTTCTATGTTTTAGGCATTGAATTAGACCATGGAAACATAACAATGAGTCAGCTGATTCCAAGTAAAATTCCTCATTCCTGGAAAAAGCCCTAATTTCCTGTAACTTGTTCCTCAGGTCTGAGGCACTTCTTTCATCTGAATGTATGAAACTATTTGTGTTTCATGCATTCATAAATTCATTCAAACATTATTTTTGGCTAATGATTACTGAGCCCCTGCTTAGGACCACAAGTTGATTTTTTTTAAAAACAGGTTTTTTTCTCTTAGAAATTCCTATAGATTATATTCCAACCTTTATATTTATTCATTTATATTGACCCCTAAATACCTACTAGTTTTCTTTGCCCTAAAGTTTTATTTTGGGTCATTAATTCTTTCTTGTTGGTACTCCATTTCAGCCATAAACATTTTGAAAATTTCTTATTTGTCCATCATTCTCTTGACATTTCTGGGTTCAAATTTTGGACATGGGTAAGATCCAATTTTCAAAAAAATTTTACTTGATTTTCAGTTCAATCAAGGAAATCTGGTTGAATCAATGGGGTTCAGTTGCTTCAGTGATATCTACCTAGGAATTTAGGTTTCCAATTAATGATACTTTTCATCATCCTTGTTTCCTCCCGCCCTCAACCATAAACAGGGTATGACTGAGGAGTATGAGGCGATGTTCTGGGAATAAATGTTGTCAAATTATTACTCGTTTAATCATCTGCCCAGGTATCTTTCATCACATTCAAATGTGATGCTGGCCTTTTGTCTTCATTTAAAATAATGTAAAAAGTTTTTAGATATAAAAGTCTATATTACTTTATGAAATTAATACTTCCCTGAAAATGTTTAATCAAGTTTTTATAAGCCTTTACATTTTACATTTTCAATTATTTTGAATAATTTTACTTTTTTTATTGTAAGAATATTATAGTTATTCTTCCCTACATTTTATATAAGTTCGCATTTTGACTAGTAAGTTTTTGATGGATCTCATTTACTAAAAATGAAGTGTATCAATACCGCTATTCCCTGACACCTTTATGTCTAAGTTTGCTAAATACATGCTTTTTAAATAAAGGGATAACTGTTCTCCAGTGGTTACCCCATCAAATATTCCTCTCCTTATACTATTTCTGACTCCCAAGTATAAGAAATCAAAACAATGAGTGTTTAGGGTTCAATTTTAATAAAAAAGTTCCCCAAACTCAATTAAATTCTTACTGAATCTTGAGTGAAAATGAAATATATTAAACCCCAAGAAGCAGCTGCAAATGTCTAATACATTGGATAACAAGGATTAGAATGCTGGTTTGGGATCATATGCCTTTGTTTGGTTATTAGACGTTAAGAATAGGATTTTAGGAAGCTCTCCTAGATGCATTAGTCCCAGTAAAGTACTTACCAGATAATTTATTATAGTCTTTTTTGGGGTGTGGGGTGTGGGGGGAAGGGTTATAATTTAGAAGAATGCAATTAAAGCTGAACTTGATAATTAATTCTGAACTGGTGAGAACTAGTTTCAGAGATTATGACTATAATGCTGTGTAGTCATTGATATAAATATTCATGAAGTTTCATTGTTTTATGGTTTTCTCAAGCACACAGCTTATCTGAAGAAATAAAATTAAAGTACCATTATTTAACATTACAATGCAAATAAGAATCTATGAAGAAAGAATAGTTAATTCAATTCTAAGGAATGTGAATACAAGGCATATGAAAAGAATTTGTCATATATGTACAAATAAAATGTCTTCTGAATGTATGACTTAGAAGATTGTGAAGAGAGACGAGAAAAAGTGTTATGGGTAAACAATTTTGGATCTTAATCTGGTCAAGACCAGATGAGTGAAATTCATTGAAATCGACTTAACCTACTGCCAAAAATCAATCAACATATAAAACTAATCGTGTGCAGCAGAAGAGAGAATGAGAAAATGGTCTTTCTTATTCTATTTCCATCTTTTACTGAGCCATAATGCCATCATATCTGACCTTGAAGCAGATTCATCTATAACATGAAATTTTCAAGTAATCTAATAGAATAAACAGGGTATGATGAATGGATGAATGGATGGATGCATGAATGGAAGCTACAAAGAGAAAAGTAGCCAGAAAGCAGCCAGCTAAGAAAATTGAAATAGGTGGGAGGAGGGGAGGTAGAAGAAGGGAGGATAATTTCCAACCATAACCTTTGGTTTGCTTTGATTTAAATTTTTTAAAAATCAGTTTTATAATTACTATTTGTTTATTCCTTCATGCTTGATGAAGAAAGAATCAGTTCAAACAGTATATTCACCGAAAACTGCACAAATTTGAGGAAGATTTAAGCCTTCTATATTGGTGTTTTCAGTTGGTTTATTGTTAAGCGCCACAAAGTCAAATTCAGTATTATGTGATTAAACTGCATCTGTCTCTGTGCAAGCACTCACCATATTTCTTTAAGTTCAGCAGGTGTTTTGCAAAGAATCAAAAGGGTTTTGCACGAAATTAGTGCTTATAATAAAGCAATGCTGATGAAGAGACAGTTTTTTATATCACTGATATATTATAGTTTCTTTCTAATAAATGTCATTGCCAAATATTTCAAAACCTGAAACAGATTTGCTGACTGCACTGTTCTGAAGCATATTTGCTGTGCCTCATTGCTAAGATGTTCCTTTATAGACATACAGTTTAGAAATTTTATTTGACACCGATGACTACTAAATTAGCAGCTTTTCAACTTTGCAAGACTTCTGTCACACAACTGAGATTAAAAGGTAGAATGCATCACTTTTGCATTAATCCTTTTTGGCACTCTCCTAAGGCAATCTGAGATGTATTCATTGAGACCCAAATTTGAGAAACAAAAATAAGGTTGTTTGTTGTGTTTTTCCCCAGATTCTAATTGTCTCCCTCTTATTCTCTCACACACACACAAACACACACACACATATAAACACACATTATGAATATTCAAACTATGAATATGTAGGTCTTTTAATTAATTGAACTTGGTGGTTTAAAACTAAAAGCATTCTTCATTTGAAAGGTTTATTTGGAGAGCTTAGTTTGCTTCCAACTATTAGAGTCCTCTGCTTTCTTGGGGCTCACACATTGGTGTTATCTGGTGACATATTTAGCAATGTTGATTTGATTAGTTACAAATCTGGGTTAGTGAAATACACATATTATGGGATCCATCTCTAGACTTGTCAGCTGAATTTGCTCTTTTTCCCCCAAACTGTCAACAGTTCAGGTTTCTCTCAGCACAGGTGACAGTCCTAACACAGCTGTCCTTGACCCACAAATAGAAGAGTCCCTAAACATGGACACAGATGAACTTTAGGCCAAGTTACTCTCAGAACCATATTCTGGGCAAAAGGCACCGGCATGAAGTAGAGACCCACTCTCTGACTCCAACTATAGCCTAAACTACTCACCCAGGACACCAGATGAAAGGCAAAAAAACACACAAAAACCCACAGTCACATTCAGTCATCTTTTTTTTTTAATTAAAGATTTATTTATTTATTTCTCTTCCCTCCACCCCCCTCCCCGCCCCAGTTGTCTGTTCTCTGTGTCTATTTTGCTGCGTGCTCTTCTTTGTCCGCTTCTGTTGTCAGCGGCACGGGAATCTGTGTTTCTTTTTGTTGCATTATCTTGCTGTGTCAGCTCTTTGTGTGTGTGGCACCATTCCTAGGCAGGCTGAACTTTCTTTCATGCTGGGTGGCTCTCCTTACGGGCCACACTCCCTGTGCGTGGGGCTGCCCTATGCGGGGGACACCCCTGCGTGGCATGGTACTCCTTGCGCACATCAGCACTGCGAGTGAGCCAGCTCCACACAGGTCAAGGAGGCCCGGGGTTTGAACCACGGACCTCCGATGTGGTAGATGAATGCCCTAACTACTGGGCCAAGTCTGCTTCCCTCAGTCATCTTTTAAATTGAATTCTGTGAGTGAGTGTGAGAGGCATTGAAGCAAGAAAAAGAGAAATATTAGCCTGAATGCCTATTCTCTGAGCTATGTCCAAAAATTTACTTTCATTCTAAAGCATATGCTGACTGTGGACCTACTCTTATTTCAAGTGGGCTGAGGGAAATGGCACTAAAAGTATAGAAACAATTTCTGTTCTCAAAGAACATGTCATCTAAATCACTGTTAAAATCACATATGAAAAAATACAACATAATTATATGCTCACTGATAATCATGATAGCCAACGAGATCATATCTTCATATATGCAGAGTCTGTGCATGTGGAAAGGTGAGGAGGATATAAGATATATTTTGGGAGGAGAAACTATCAAAAGACAAGGCAGGAGCCATCTGCCTCATTAAGATATAGAGAGCTGCAAAGAATATTGCTTCCATCTGAACAGTTAATAGGCTGAATAAACTTCCAAAGTTTGGAACTTTGTCTAATGGACAAAGTTCAAATGTCCATTGGAATGATGAGGTTGCAAAATCACAAGGTAACCTGAGATCTAGAATGACTAGCTCTTTCTAAGTGAGATGGGGCATGCCAATGGTTCACCAGGGGTGGTGCCAGCCACAATACAAGCAGGTAAAAATTAGTGCACTAAGATTTCAAAGAACTGCCAAAGGCATGTCACTCTAAAACAGCTGGGACCACTTGACAAAAGGCAGTGTGCAATTGCCCACAAGCTCGTTCGTATAGGTAACCATTGGGTGCCTGCAGGAAAGAAAGACAATGGATTGAGCAGGGGACTGGAGAGAACCACTTGCTGCCGTTCTGCCAGCAGTGGTGAGAAATCAGTTGTGTTGAGACAGGCACAATATACCCTCAGCTCGCTAGACCCTTCTCTCCCATGCAGCAAAAGCCTAAAGCACAGAGAGTAAAAGGCAAACCCCCTACCTCTGGAGAAAGGACAGGAAGCGGTTTTGGGCTTAAGATCTTATTCTGATTCCAAGTGGAGGACGCCTACTTTGGGGGGAAGGAAAGGAAAACACACCGGAAACTACCTGTAGACAGAAGGCGGCTTTGGATCGCCAGAGGGAAGAAAGGCTCCAACTCAGCAAAAGGCGCACCCTGAGCTTAGGGCACAGGACGAGTTGGGGTCCTGGGGCAAAAACAACAAAGAGCCAGCGTGCGTTGGTGCATAGAGCCTTAGCCTAGCTCAGAGTACCAAGCAACAGCTGTCTACTGCTGGTAAGGTACAAAAACCTGGAGAAATGACTTTTTCTGTGACAAAAGTGTACAGGGTTGACTGAAAGCTGAAGTTGGGAGTTTAGAAAAAGTATAATTGATTATAAATCAAACCATAACATATAAAAATGTGTGGAGCACAGCTGAAGTATTTCCTTCAAGAAAATTTATTAAATATATATATTGGACTATAAAAGGAGTTCACAAATCAAGGGTTTAAGTTTCCACCCCCAGAAACTGGAAAAGGAGAACAAATTGAACGCAAAACAAACAGGACGTAAATAATAATAATCAAAAATAAAATCCAAAATTAATAAATGTCAGAAAATGAAAGAAAATAGAAAAATAAATGAAACCAAAATCTGATTTTCTAAAAAAAAAAAAATCAATTAAATCGATACGTTTATATACAGAGTGATCAGGGAAAAAAAAGAGAAGCCACAGTTTACAAATATCAGGAATAAATGAGTGGTCATTCACACAGATTTTATATATTACAAAGGAGATATTATGAACTTTATATTAATATATTTAATAACTTGAATGAAATAGATTTCTTGAAATAAATTTCTAAAGTTCAATCAAATGAAATACTTTATATTTCTTTATTTATTAAAGAAGTTGAATTTGTAGCTAAACATCTAACCACAAAGAAAAGTTCAAGCTCTTGTAGTTCACCCAGAAATTTTTTGAAACATTTAACGAAAACATAAACTCTTCCAGAAAATGAGAAAAAAATGGGGACTTTTTAACTCATTTCATGAGGCCTGCCATACCCTGATACCTAGCATATTACTAGAAAAGAGGATTTGTAAACATAGCCCCCAAATCCTCAACGATATATTAGTAATAGTATCCAGTAAGATATAAAAGTAATACCATATCATAATCAGTATTTCAAAAATAGAAATGCAAAATTGGATGAAAACATGAAAATTAATAAAACTTTCCATATCCACAGTCTAATAAAGAAAAAATACAAGATCATCTTAATAGATGCAGATAAAAAACATTTTACAAATTCAATAGTCACTCAAAATAAAATACCAAAAAACTAGGAATTAAAGGTAATTTCCTCAAGGCTCCAAAAACATGAAACTAACATCATACTTAGTTTGAAAGACTGAATACTTTCTCCTGAATTTCAGGGACAAGTATCTGCTTTCATCACTCAAATTTAAATTATGTAGGCTCTAGTCAGTGCAATATGGCAATAAAAAGAAATTAAAAGTACAGTGGACAAAAAAATAAAATGAACTTTATTGCAGATTATATGATTGTCTATGTAGATAATCCCAAGAAATCTACAAAAATGCTGCTAAGTCTAGTAAGTGACTTCAGCAAGGTCATGGGACAGAGTATTTAATAATAATAATTTTTCTTCCATAATTTTTCTTCTATATACTGTCAATGAACAATTAAAAATAGAAATTTAAACAATACAATTTAAAGTAGCATCAAAGCATGGCATAGTTGAGAATAAATAAAAAATATATATGTGCAATGTTTATATGCAGAAAACTACAAAAAACTGATGGGAGAAACTAAGTCCTAAACAAATACAGAGATAAATGTATTCATGGTTTGGAAGATTTAAATTGTTAAATGTCAATTCTGCCCTAAATGATCTATATAATTAAGGAAATTCAATTCATGACCTTTGTTGGAGAAATTTATATGTTTGTGTTAAATTTAGTATAAAATAATCAAAGGTACTAGAATAGCTGAAACAAATTTGAAAACAAGAATGGCTATTATTATCCTAAGACAAAATAAAACAGAATTTTTTTTCTCCCATAGCTTTGGCTGATATTCTGGCTGAAATGACGAAAGTAAGATAGAGGTTCTTTTCCAGTGGGTTGCTGAATTACAGCAGATTTTTAATTCATATTCATGTCAGACTTCCTGTGTGAAGGTTTAGAGACTGGGGATAAAAGTATAAATTGGAAGACTATTGGAAAGGAATCTGACAACCCTTACTACTAAACCCCAAATCTCAATGTTAGCAGAATCAGCCCCTCCTGTCCCTTCTGATGAATCAGTTCTATGACCACATCGCTTCAAGTGGTTACCTTTAACGGGGATGCCGACTTCCTTTAGGTCCCCCATTACCTTTCCACTGCTTCAGATACAGGACTAAGGGCAAAGTCCAGGTTGTTACTTACAAAGTCAAATTTGGGAGGAGACAGCTTAATCCCAAAACAAAGTTTTTGTTAATTTATATCAGAAAATAAAGGTTTGGGAAAAGGTGCTGAATTTACTTGACTAAGAAAGGAAAAACCTAATCAGGATGAGCTTATTAATACAAGTGCACTTACTAGATATCTTGAAGCCTACGTGAGTTCAAACAGCTTTCATGGTCCTATTTTATTTCTCAGTCACTTGATTTGAAATTTGGTGGCCTCTGAGGAATTAAATTAATGCACTATAAATTTATTTCTTGGTTTAATACAGAAGGAGGAATCCGAAGGCTTAGGGAGTTAGAACCATTTCCCTGATTACTTTCCCAGGAGTCCCTGAGCATATTCCTTTCACCATGGACAGGAAAACTCATGAGTGAGACCCAGCATCTGTGAAATGACTGGGTTAGCTGCCTCTTCTAGACTGGGGGTGCATGTGAGAGATATTGTCATTGATTTGAGCTCATTACTTCAGTGGGTCAGAGGAACCCCTGTGTGGCAGAGACCAAGAGACAGCACTGGGTAAACATGGTTGAGACAGGTCACTGGCTAGAAGTAATCTTCAAAGTGGCTTGATCTTTTGGCAATGACTAATCGAAGTTTCCAGGACAAAAATAAATGGGCAGTCCACTTAGTTCCTACTTGATCTGTGTAGACCAAACCCTCCCTGGCTGGGGAACAGAGACCTTAATCAAGCATTCATGACACAGAATAATGGCCCCTTATCCAATTTTCAGGACTGAGTCAGTTCACAGGTCCAAAATGTCTTGAATTAAAATGAGACTAAGCTTCCTTGAAGCAAGATCCTACAATATAATCAGAAGTGTCATCCTTTAGTCTTCTTCCTACCTTTTCCCCCAAACTACCTATAATAAATAGACACTGGAAAAGAGAAATCCACAGATCCTTTGGGTGTTTGGAGGCGCGAATTGTGAATTAACTAAAATCCCAAGAGTCCTGGAAAGCCACTGAGGTACTTTTAAAAGAGGTTGTTGTATGATGAATTCGATTACTGTCTGAGTTCATCACAGCAGGGGTAGTAGGTCAGGAAAGCTCTCCTGCAGTAATTTCATCAATTCTTGAGATGATTTTTCCATAAATACTAAGACAAAACAAACATCACAAAATCTGTTTGGAGCAAGGGATTATAGTACTGGTGAAGGCTACTCAGAAATATAAATACACAAACACATTATAAAAATATATACACATGCATTCATACACATACAATATGTACAAAGATATTAGATATTAGATATAAGATAATAGATATTCATACTTTGATGTTTAGTTCTCATCATGAAATATATGGATGGAAATTGGAGAAAAACTAGAACTTCCAAACCTCTATTTGAGAACTTGCCCTCCCTCCCCCCCTTTCTTTTTGCTAAAAAGAACTATCTTCTGACATGGAATAGTACAATAAACATTAATAAAGTCTACATAATTGCCCAAGTAATTTTGTAAAACATCTGCTGCCCTACATAAATTCAAGTTTGCAGACTGAGATTAATTTTATCTTAGTGGTATTGAGTACAGTTGCAAAGGAGATGCTCAGAGTTCTTGGAGAGAATCTGAAAAAAAAAAAAAAGAGATGAATATACTGGTGAACATTACATGAAACTTGAGCAAGATTGCATAAAGGAGTATTGAAGGGATGGTTTCAGAGTTCATAGCATTAGAAAAATTCATAACAATTGGGCTCAAGGCAAGTTCAATAAGAATAAATAAAGTGTGATGTAATTTTACTCTGCTACTGGTTTGCTTGGGGTCAATCAGATAGTTATGCTATATCTGCATTTTAGCAGGGCATTTGGCAAGTTCTCTAAAGTGAATAATAATGGAAAATGCAATAGTTACATAGCTAATTACTTTTATTAATAAAGGGTTGAATAACCATAAATAAACAATGGTAAATAGATTATTGAAACATTGAAGGAAATTTCTAGTGCCTGACAACCCAGTTCCTAAGTAATTGTCATAAATAGTTCAAACTGAGATACAAAATACTGTCATATGAGAAATTTAGATACTAACTGGGGAAATGATCCAAGTAAAACATTTTGAATAAGGATGCGGTTGATCTACCTCTATTCTTAATCAACATAGAATTCTGATTACTCAAATCTGAGCATACTTGGAGAAGGATTAGATAAACAGGAAGGTTAGAAGAGGGAAAACAGGGATTAAGACTCATGTCATTTGAAGATTAAGGAAATTGGGAATCTTTATTTATGAATATAAGATTCTGTGGTGGTGGAAGTGAATGTGTATGTGCGTGTGTGTGATTGTGAACTTCAAATATACAAAGATCTGATGTGTATGAAAGAGATAAGGCTTATTCCATCATAGGTCCATGGGAAAAACAGAAACAAAAGAGGAAGTGTCAGGGACTTAGAATAAATCTTTATAAAAAGAAACATTTTAAAGGCTAGAAATTTCCAAGGAGGGAAGGTAGAGTCTTCAGAGATACTGAGTCATCTCACTAGAGGGGGATGAAATTAGGGTTTTCAAGCATCAGATGTGTGATTGGCAGGAATGACCTTTGGGGTTTCTGCCAAACCTGAAATTTGATGACTTTATGACTAAGAAATTATCATAAAACTTCACCTCCACTTTTTATGCAGTCTGCCCTCTGCTCCCCTTGTCACAATTTCTTTTCTATTTTGTTTTCAGTAAGCCTTCTGAGAAATCCGTTTGGATTTATTTATTCTAGACATTCAAATTTAAGGTTTGACCTCTCAGGCAATGGTTACCAGCCTATAGTAGCACTAAATTATTTTATTTCTGATTTGATATCATCGTATATTTCCCAAGATACACCCAAGGAACTTTGTTTTCACAGACTCACTACCTTCATCAAAAATACATGCATTTTTAATGTGTCTGGGGTGAACAAAGTATTATAGGAATAAGAGGGACCTGGAGAAATAAAATCTCACTCTCTGTCTCCCATCCTGATGCCTATGTCAAATTTTTTAAATTGATGGGCTTCTGATCATTTCCCAAGCAGAATACTGCAATTTTTCTTTGCATCATTCCTAAATATCACTTACGGTATTTTACAAATCCCTTTAAGTTCATAGCTAGAAATAATAATATAGTTCATCTAATATAGTCTGTATTTTTCATAAGAAAACGAAAGCCCAAGTACACAACATCTTCAGAATCAACCTCTCTGAAATATTTTTCATTGTGTTACACTAGAAATTCCAACTAATGGAACTGGAATTAAGGCAGAGAAAGTGCCTTTGCATCCAAATAGCTAGAAAATATAAACAATAACAGCCAAGGTTTGAACTTTCAGGCCAACCTAGAAATAATATGGTACCTGCAACAGTGATGCATTAAAAACCATTTATTAAGCACCTTGACAGGCGAAATTTTATGCTAATCTTTCAGAGACTATAAAGAGTCTTAACACAGGACCTATTCCTTTTTTTCAAATTTATAATCTAGTTGTGTAAAAGTAATCCATACCTAATTGTACTTAAAGTGGTTACATAAGTAAATATTCTTATTAGGAAATGTCCATGGCAATAATAAGTGTTCAAAGAGCATAGTATGTACAACCTATACTCAAGTGTTTAGAAAATGGATAGATAGATTGGATTAGATTAGATTGATTGTTAGATTGAAAGAATGATATGGAAAATATGGTAAAATGTTAAAATTGGTGGTTCTGGGTATCTGGAGATCTCTGTATTCGTTTTGTATTATTTTTTATAACTTTCCTGTAGGTTTCAAAGTATTTAAAAATGCAAATATTTTTAAAAAGAGAAAAAAAAGATGTAGTGCATATGCTTATTTTATTTCCAACTCCAGTAAAAATCCTGCATATGATTGGTTTCCAAAAACCTACACTCCAATCAGCTTCATCAGAATCACCTGGCAAACTTGTCAAGGGCACAGGTTCCTGGATCTCTTTGCATGTGGTTGGGCCTTGGAATCTTCATTCTCACCTTTTTACCACTCTGCAGGAGATGCTGTACTTTTCAACACCCACCTTATGATTTTGTTGTGGTGGTTTAGAATTTTTTGTTTCACACTGCTCTTGAATTGTTTCAATAAACCTTACTTAAAACTTATAATTGCCTGTAATATAATCAGTATCCACTTTCATTTATTATACATTGCTCAGTACTCCTTCTTAGCTTGAGACTTTTGTTTCCACTTATCTTGAGACTTATTTTTCTTTAATTAAAAAAAAATATTTGCTCATATGGGTAACTCCTGGATGGTATACTGGTTCCAACATGCCTTCTTTTCCTAGAATCTGAAATTCTTCAAAGCTTCAAAGTTTATTTGCATGCACAGCTAGATTTAGGAACCAGTTGTCAAATTTCTGACCTATTGCGCAGTTACAAATCTCAGGTGTTACTACGCCTACATAGGAATACATTCCTATTATCCTCTTTCCCCTCAAGTAAGCTGCTGTTGGTAGTGTTTTAAAGGCTGAAGGTTTATGTACAATGAACATCTATACCACTCCTCAGCCGTGTATCGAATGCTGCTGGATATGCAAATTATCTCAGACGATCCGTTAATTTTGTCCCTGACTGAAAAGTGAAACCCTCAAGAAGCGCTGTGACTAGTCCTGTGGCTTACTAAGGGTGTGGAAGCCTTGAAATTCACAAAGTTGACATGGAAGCACACTGAGCAGACCCTCGTCATGTATCACATTTATCACAGAAAGGTATCGGCTTCTTCCAGAACATGACTAGCTTACAGAAGATGTTCTCTCCTTTACACTCCTGCTTCCTTTCTCCTTCTTCCATGGCAATGTTCAAAAGTGATGATTGTACAAGAGGAATGTATGTAAACCATTTCCCTGCATTGTCTGCAGATTGAGATCCACTGGCCATGGGGTCTGTCCCCCTGGCTAGTGAAGCTCATCTTGCTCTCCTTTGTACGTGAGTGCAGAGTTATTACATCCAGCGCCTGCATGAGTCGAGTTTTTGCTGATAGCACCAACACCAATAGTGGAGCTGGTTGATGGTCTCTTTGCTATCTTCCAAGCCGTAGGACTCCTCTCCTGGAGGTGATAATGAATGTCTTTCTCCCAACAGTTTAATGGTTACTTCCCTGATGGGGTTGTTATTCTAGGTAACTCTTATTTTTTTTTAATAAAGATTTTATTACATTTCTGAAAATCTTCCTTAATTTTTTTTAACTCTTTCCAAAGAAATTTCATGCAATATCAATGCTTATGGTTACCTAAGTATATATAATTCTGAGGCTCTTTTCTTATATACTAAGGTAGCTATCTTAATTACTAAAGAAGATCACACTGGAACATATGTTAAACTTTACAGGCGTGACTAAGGTCCTTCTCATCTCCCTCCAATATAATCAGTATTGGCTGTCAGATGTATGGCCTTCCTACCTCTAAAACCTCAGCAGAGCACTTAACCAGAACTGGCCTAGGATAGAAGTATAACTTTTGCATATATAGTGTAAAACCCTTGAGTTTTAGAAAGTAATTTTCATGTATACTCAAGCTTATGATTGGCTTCAGTCAACAAACTCTCAATTGATAAATTCCCAAAAAATAACTATTATTTATTCTTTAGTAAACTTGGTCTCCCAAGGGCAATTATTTACTAAGTGTGCTCATGCCCTAATATTTACTTTAATGTAATAAAACACATTCTTTTAAAAACATATCTCCTGTAAGCCGGTAAAACTGCTTAGTAAAAGAGCATGTATTTAAGTGCCTATCTAACCCTCAGTGTGTAGAGATATCCTGGAATGAAATTTTAAAAAGCGTGCTTCAATAATTCACACTAATGACTAATTCACAGGACCTCCCTCCTCAGTTCATTTAAATGCGTGAATATGCTTTAAATTCCATCCCCCCATCCCCCCCCCCAACAAAATGGTTTTGCCTGCCCGTACCAGTTCATTCCGTCAGCCAGAAGCCAGCCTGACTGGCAGCTGTCTAGCCTCTTTGTATGCAGAGCTGCCTGCAGGGGTCCAGGATTATTAAGGTTGAATTTTGACATTTCAAAGGAACATTGGAAGATTTTGACCCTTTCTTCTGGGACCTGAAATATAAAGATACTGAGGGGTCTCCATTCATCTTAGCTAGAATGATTTTTTTCCCCACGAACTAGAGAAAAAATTGGTTGTATATCTTTAAAATGAGACTTCCTTTTCTAATTAACTGTCAAAAATAAACAAAAATAGTCTCTTCGATTTTTGCTCTTGCACACAGGTTTTCTAGCCTGAGGAACAGCTTCATATACAAGGTCTCTGTTATTCACCTCTCACCATCATCACCCACAATTAATACTCATTAAGATTTTCCTCACTTCCATCTTCCAAGGACAAAAATAATGCAGGCTATTACCATTTGTTTTACTCCAATAGGGAAATCCATGGGGGGTTTATACAGAGAATTTCAGAATTTTCTTTTTAAATCACAGAGCTGAGAAATAATGAGCTCTCAGCTTAATTTGCCTTTATCTTTGTGTGGAGGTGCATAATGTTTATTCTGCTGAGATTTTATCTTTTTTCTTACTCTTACTCTTACTCTTCGCTGTAGACTAGATCAACTCTAAAGTTCCATTCCTCTGCCAGCTTTGGAGCCAATGTGCTATCACTTGTCAAAAACCTCCATATCATTAGGTCTCTTCGTAGTAATGTGAGTGAGAGTATGCGTTCGATGGGTGTGTATGCGTTCATGAGTGTGTATGTGAGTGTGTGTGTACTCAAACACTCATAGTTATAAGCTAAATTTTCACCAAGCACCAGTTAAAAGGAAGGAGCAGAATAGGTGATTTAAGACATTGCCCCAGCTCCTCCACAACCCCAAGGAATCTTGTAATATTCTAAAATCAAATTAACTCAGTCTTCCCCATTTGAGAGGCAATAACACTTTCCAAATTATCCTATTAAAGTGAATGGCCTCCCTAACCTGGACAGGTAAGGCTAGATGTGTAAGCATACCAACCCATAGGCCTCCTTTTAAACACAAACCTCAGAGCTGTGCAAAACATCAAACACCTGTAGCCGCAGACACAAATCCTGTCCAAATAGAATTCCTTTTTTTTTTCATGGAGGTTTGATTATATTACTCTTTCCTCATTATTTCCTTATTCAAGAAACCCTAATAACTCTGCATTACTTATGGACGAGTCCTCCAAACCTTTGCAGTGAGGAGTTGATTTTCATACTTTCAGAATCATTCAAATCTCACCATGCCTTCACCATGGGAAGAGAAGAGAGAATAAGATTTCTGAAAATAGTTAGGCATGGACACAATTATCTGTATCAGCCAATCCTCTAGGAAAATATAGTATAATAAAGAAAAAGATTCAAAGGAAAGAAGGAGCTATGGGATCAGGCATTCCCTAGGGATGAACTGAGAGCATGTATTGAAGTCCATTGTTCTACAACCTTGCAGATTTCTTAAGCATAGCATTTAGACCCCTTCTTAATTCAACTCCTTTCTAGAGCTCCATGTTATTTACCCCCACTGCTCCCAATGAGCACCCCTTCATCTCTCAGCTCCAGGGGAGCAGGATACCACAGCATCACCCCACACACAGTTATTTTCCCTGTTCTCCATCCTTTCAAATGCCCCAGATTCCCTCAGTTCTCTCTTCTTTTCCCCTTAATCTAATCTTCCTTATTCCCTTGGTGGAACCCCTGGCTATAGCACAGGTGTTTTAGGGCCTTCTATAGAATTGATGGGGATGGAGAGAGGGAATTGCAAGGAGAAAGAGGAAAATACTGGATTTTGAGGTTTTATACTCTGCTTCAGCAAGAGATGCTCTATTTATGTTGGAAAATAGGAATGTTCTCTAGATGAAATTTGAAAAACTATTACTTTACCACTCATCTCAAATTTAACCCACAATGAGACCTTTCTCCCTGATATTTATATTCCACTTTCTCAGGTATGTGAATGGTTATGTGACTTTTATACTTTATATGTTTAAAATAGAAAATATATGTTTTTTATAGTTAAATCTGCACATGTTTTCTTTCCATTGAAAATGCAGGTTCTTTTTGAATCCCACCTGTATCACTTGGCAATGTCTCATTGCAATGGATTTAAAGACTTGCCAACACTGAATGTGACTATCTGGATGGCTATAAAGGACCATTTACCTAAGTAACACTGGAAATTTGTGTTTTCACACTTTCTTCTCCATTCCTGCCATGATTATTAGCAGGTCAAATAGCATTGCTGTAATCACTGAATCTCTTAGATGGTTCTCTTATTGGCAAAACTGTATTTACATGAATGAAACAGTTGGATGAGAATGTATGATACCATAAAAAATATAGAAGAGGGATTCAGGCAATAGCCTGTAAATAATAGCAAAGAAACCATTCTTATTTGTTTTGTTCTCTCACATTTACAAAATGCTTTCACAATAATCTCACTAATCAGCTCTACAATCATCTTAGTGTGTTGTAATCCTCACCTTATGGTTAAGGAAATTAAGTATCAGAAAGGTTAAGACTCTTGTTCAAGACCACAAAACAATGACTAATAATATTACAAATACAAATCATATTTTTTAAATCTGCAAATCTTCATTTGGTATGGGTGAAGCTAGTAGAGAAAAATCGCATTGTAGCAGTGGATCCTTAGTTGTACCAGAAGACAGACTATTATAATAAATGCAGTCAGTTGAGAGAAACCTTCAAATTTCCTTTCATTCTCATGTCCTGAAAGTATATTCTCAAGAAGTTTTCTGTGGTAGTGTTGATGTAACGCCCCTAACACACAGGTGCACAGCTCTTCCTTTCACTAAACTAAGTCACTATCAAACATGAACTCCTTCCTTCCCCTCAACGATTCTCCACTTATCCATCTCTCCTTCTTTGCTCTTCTCTCACTTTAGAAGAAATACACCCATCTACTGTCCCATCTTTCTAGCTGCTTACCCTTTTACCTTTATTCTTGTTTCTGTTATCTTGGAGCTCCTCTGGGACTTCACTTTATCAATTATTTCTTTCTCATAAAATATCTTTCTCTTTCCATTCCTTCCTCTCCTAGGTTATACAAATCTTTAAACCATAAATTTAAAAAAAAAAAAAACCTCCCCCACCTCTTTTTTGCTCCTCAAAAATGCCATTTAATCTTTATTTCTCTTCTTTTTAACAAATCAATTTTAATGATACAGATTAACAGCATGAATCCAGTGCACAGTCAATGGTATTTGGTACCATCACACAGTTGCGTTTTATTTCACTTTATCATCTAAATTCTAAAAGTTCTTCTTTTTCAGATTCCACTTTATCACTCTAAGCTTCTCAGTGGTCTCCTTGAAATCTGGCTTTCTTCACTTTGCAAAATAACTGGCTCAGCATGTACTTAGAATCAACAACAATAAATTTCTCATTACTCTAGGTATTTGTGGTATTTCTTATTTCTTTTTCCATTGTCTCCTTCTAAAATCCCTCCACTCACTTGGTTTCCATTGCATTGTAGTGTCATTTGGTTCAAGAGTACTTTTCTACCTTCTCATCAGTTTCTTTCATTGAGTCCTCTTTCTCTACCCACAGCATAAAGTGAGGCCTTGTACACGTTTTGTCTTCAGCCTACTTCAGACTATCGCACACTGGAGCTGTCTCATATGAAAAATTTATTGGTCATCTCTGTTCTGTCGTTGACCATCTTTAGCCTTGATATCTTTCTGCATCCTCCCCCTCAATACTCTGAAGAAACCTGAAATACAACATGTTCATAATCAGACTCATGACTTTCCCTCCTTCCAGATTTCATTTACATATGTCACCCACAATCCCAAGAAACTTAATTCCCCTCAAACCTTCCATGTCTGAATTAATGGCATCACCTTAGCTAGTATCCCTTCAAGTCATTTGTACTTCTGATGCTCTGTTCCCCAGTTTAAACAGGTCAAAGTTTCTCTTGTTTTTATTTCTTAATTATGGTATTTCATCAATTGTTAGACATACTTTTTCACATATTACTGTCTCAGAAATTAGGATGTATGTTATAATCAACAGTGATATACACCACTATTGCCCAGAAGGCAGTAATGATGTAGATGTCATTGCCTGCACATAGGGGCATTTCAAACGCACTTGAATTAAAGCATCATCTCACAGAATGTACATCATTGGCTTGGAAGAAAATGTCGAGGAAAATAGCGGAAAGTTCATTTGACCCTTAGTTTCCAAATAGCTATGGGGAAAGTTTAGGAAAAAATCAGAAGCATTAAGCAACATTTTATTAAAGTAGGAAGCTGGCCACCTCTATATAAATGCTAGACTGGCTTAAGAGCCTAGTACCAGTGGCATTTCAATTTTATATGGATTTTTTAAGAAAAATGCTGCAACAGCATTGCTGTGGATGTCACAGAGGATGATATAATGTGGAAAAATGTGAACATCAACAACTCTGAATCTGAAGTGATTCAGAAGGATAGACTGAATGTGAAGTTTTAGGATTATGTTAATCAATTTATTTAGCTTTTACTTTTCTTATCATGTATGTGCAAAAGTAATATATTTTACTAAACTGTCTACTTAATTTCAATAAGTGTACAATAAAATTTATTTAAAGAAGAGAACATCATAACAGTTTAATTAACAGTTTTGTCTGTTAGTGGTATATGCAGTATTGCTGCAACTTAGAATCTAAGAAATTTTATTTTTAATGAAAGTTGTTAGTTTCCTGACCAATTTCACCCTTTTCTTTTGCTATTCCTGCTCTAGTCCCTGCATAACAGCTCCCTCTTCCCACCCCCAATCTTTTTGTTCTTCTCCAATCCTTATGTCATGTTGCTCTGTTTTGTTGTAACAGATGAAACCATAATATTCATCCTTCCAGATACTTTGGATAGTTCTTCGTTGTCCAAAAAATAAGTTCAAAACATCTTACCAAAGCATGAAAGGACAGCATCCTTGGTCATCTGGCACTTAATTATTCATCCTACCCTTAACTCTACTATATCTGCAAGTTTTATACTCCAGCCACATGGAGCTAACCAATGTAACATTTATTACTCCAGGTGCAGCACATACCTTTCCTCAACTATGGAAAACCAACTCAGTTTTTAAAACTACTCCTCTGTTAATTCTTTCCCACTTCTATTAGTTAGAATAAATTATTAACTTCTTTATGATCCTAAATAGTTTTAATAACTCCAATAGGGCAAAGATTTTACTCTTCCTTCTTTATTTTTATCTCAATTTTTATATCCTTCACTAAAGTTTCCTGGATAGATAGATGAAGACAAAGTTGTTGACCTTTGACTACCCATTTAGTTGAAATAAATCTATGCATATCCAGAAATACTTTATTCCATTTTTAAAATTGAAAAACAGGGGTTACTTTGAATTGCAATGACTCTCTAGTTCCCATCCATTCCACAAACTATATGGGGCATCTGCCCTAGGTCAAAGTATGATGTCTTTCTTCACTAAGTTTCCCTTCAAATGAACTGATGATTTCAAGGTAATATCAAAGGAATGACAATATTTGTATACACTGGGCAATGGAGAACACAGAGGAGGGGCACTAAGTTTGTGGGGAGTATTCCAATCAGGGGCTTGGGTGGACAAACTCAGGGGTCATCTATATCTCAATCAGGAAGACACTCAGAATGCTAGGCTGAGTATTTCCTATTCTTGCAGTTATTTTAAATGAAATGCACTTCTTAGCAAAATGTTGCAAGGTATAGGCTAACTTCTCCTGTGGAAAAACCTTATGTGCCACCTGCAGCCTTGGCAACATTAAATAGAAACATATACTGTTTCTATTGTTACAGGAAGGGCCAAATTTCTAATCAAATAATCGTTTATTCTTCTTGAGCCTAATTAATAAGCCAGAGGCAAGAGAGGTCTTTCCAATGGTATCCTGTGATAATTAGAAGATTTATGCTGTTCACCCATGTGGATGAGAAAAGAATCCTATCTGAATTTATCCAAATTGTATGTATTGTGAATGTATGTGTGGATAAGGGAAATGGGTTTGGTGTAAATGTGTGTGGAAAGAGGGGGTGAAGGAAGATCTTTCTTTTAAACAACCTGGAAACCCGCTTCCGTCTCTTTTTACCTCATAAACACTGCAGTCTCGCATCACATCACCACTGAGATGTAAGTAGAAAGGGAAAGTATATCTTTAAGAAAATCATCAGACTCAATCAGTAGAGAACAGATTTAGTGACTTCTTTTTACCAACTCCTTCTCTTGTTGTGGATTTCCCTTTTTCTAGCATGTAAATATTTCAAACTTATTCTTCTTGTTTCATTTCCAATGTGACTTTATCCTCTTTAATAGTTAGACTCCTTCTCCTCTATCACATTCCTCAGATTTTGGTCCATGGGGTCTTCCAAACATATTGCTTCCCTACCCCTAAACTTTCTACATCACACAGACTTTCTCCGCCATGACAGATTGCTCTATACTCACTTTTCCTGATGCAGTTCTTATACTGTTGTTCCTTCTCTCTTTTTTCTTGCTGAATCTTTTCTGCTAATCTTTAAATCCCTCACCCTACACAACTCGAATTCTTCCAGTTCTTCAGGTTTTGACTCTTGTTCTAACTCCAAAATGAGGGACAGACAAAGCTCTAGGAATATCATAAAAATTCATTTCAGTGTAAGGATTTTGACATAACTGGAATGGAAAAATTTGGTATTGTACCTGACAAAATTAAGATGCTTATGACCTGTTGTTATTCAGTAATTTCATTCTTATGTTTCAACCCTAGAGAAGTGCTGTCCTTATGCATAAGTATCTTCACAGTAGTCCTGTTTTAGGAGCCCAAATGACTAACTATAAATAAGTTATAGCATATGTAAAAATTAGAACCCCATGGAGTAGAGAAATGAAAGCATTGTAACTATGATCAACAACATGACTGAATCTTGTGAATACAATTCTGAGGAAAAAAAGTCTCAGAACATTGCATACAGTATAATTTAATTTATGCAATTTCAGAATCATACAAAACCAAACAACATATTACCTAGTGTTATAAACACATGTGGTAAAACTCTAAAGAAAACTGTGGAATGTTAAAGAAAATTCAGGAAAGAGTTGCTTCTGAGGATGGGAGAGAAGAGAGTGAGATCAAGGAAGAGCACACAAAGGACTTCACAGATGACAGTACTGCTGTTTTTATCAAATTGGATTGCAGCTTCATGGATGTTTATTGTAACATTAGTTTTTTTGTGCCTTAAATGTACTTATTAAAGTATTTAGTCACTTTAAAATATGTATGATAAAATGATACTGTATCCATTCTGAAAGACATTTCAAGACTGAATATATACATTCATATCCGTTTTCTGTATATTATGCTTGTATGTACATATGTGTATTTACATAAAATACTATGTATATGTATGAATTTATCAAACATACATATTTATTCATAATGTATTATATATTTATGTTAAGTATTACATAATTAATTGAACAGCTTAGTCATATGAGAAGGAGTTTAAGAAAGGGAGATCATTTACTCTGGAAACTAGTTCAGGAAGGACAAGTCAGGCTAACGATTCAGCAGCACATTTGAAGGGTTCTTATGTGGAAAGGGATTAGATATATTTTATATGGTCCTATGACAGAAGAAATTAGACCAGTGGGTAGAAGATAGATGGTTTAAAAAAATGGGTTCAATATGAAGTAGACAAATATTAACTAGTCAGAGATACCCACAGAGGGAAAGAGCCACCTCCAGAAAAAAGGAAGTCCAGTTCCTGGAGGCGTCCAAGCAGAGATGGATGAAAACATGTCAGGATGACAGTAAAGGGATTTATACATTATATGGATTTGGGTCTGGAAGGTTGTGAGGTTCCTTGCACACAATATGGTTTCATAAAATATCCAGTCATTCCTTCAACATTTAAGGAATACCCATGGACCAGGCAAAAAAAGAGTTGTTTAGATGTATACATAAATCCAATGAGGAAAGCATATTTTAACACCTTGAATAGCATTTAAACTGAATAGATATCATTTCTGACATTTTTACTCATGTTTTAAAAATGATGGTGTACTGAATAGCTCAAAATATTTTCAATAATTCTCCTGAAAACTTTAGCCCCAGAGGGACAAACCTGCTTGAATACCAGACCATATCAGAACACGTGTTTTCTTTCCAAAGCCTCCATGTTCTTTACCTCTTGAGAAATCCGTGTGAACCAGGGCTCAGGTGTTTGAGCCAAAAACTCAGAGGGAGATGGGAAAATGTCTTTCTGCTCATACTATTGTAATCTGTAACTCATTTCATTTTATCCCATGGACCCTCTGTTATTTCTGGAATAATGGTTGCATAAAGGGCACATGAAAATTTAATGAATTAGGCCTTAAGATGCGATGAAAAGACAAATAGAAAGTCTGGGTTGGTCCTTTGCAACTTACTGTCTGGGAAAGCTCTTTTCTTTAGCAGTGAATAACTTTTTATAGACATAGGCTACCTGTGAAAGCTAAATTTTAGTTAGGTAAAGGCCTCATTGAAAGTGACTGCTATTTAATAGAGATGTTACAGCAAAACTTGGTACCTCTTCTGTCTCTTTATTTGAATTCTATATCATCTGGTTTTCCAAAGTTTTTTTTCTTTCAAGAACCACTCTCCTAAGGCAGGCTGAAATGAGTCTAAAAATACCACTAATAATGATAGGAATCACTTGATTTTCCCAAAGAGCTACATGATTCTTTGTAAAAAATAATTTTGTGTGTGTACATATTCTCCCAAACATATGTGAATGGTAGTGCGGCACTGTAGTAATGGAACAGGACAGTTGTTAAATTATACTCTCAACTTTGTGGTTAATGAAAATGGAAACAGAAGCAGAATAATAATCAATGTCACATTTTATATACTATATTATAAATGTTAATTAAAGTATCTTGGACAGATCTTAGAAAAATCCAGAACAAATTATACCCAGGAATCCCAGAAAATAGTGAGTTTGAGTGTTAGAGCTAATCATTCAGAATTTAACTAGAAGATATGTGAGCACAATAGAATTGGGCAGGAAATTTAGGTTGTAGCACAAAAACTTCATTTAGTAAATGGATGAAGTAATGAAAAAAATTGAATATGATTCAGTCTATACTATGATAAGACAGTTCTGGTTTATCCTGTTGTGATGAAAACCACACCAAAAGTAATGGATATGTACCATAAGTAATGGATATGTTTGAATGACATGGTTACCCATATTTTCTTCTTTTACTAAGTGTAGTATCTATTGTCTTGTCAGCAAAATGTCATTAGCATGATCACTAATTCACTTTACTATAACAACCTAGATAGAGTATATGGCATTAGTTGCTTTGTAACCTTTTAGGTTTACATGCTACTTTTTTGTTTTGTAACAACTTTATTAGGCTATGTTCACATACTATATAATTTGCCCATTTAAAGTGTACAGTTCAATAGTATATTGATAATATTATATTCATAAAGTTCTTTACCCATTACCACAATTTCCATCACCCCCAAAACAAATTCTGTACTCTTTAGAATTCATCCCCCCATTTTTCTCAAGCCCTACCTACCCTGGACCTAGGCAGCCACTGCATTATTTTCAATCTACATAGATTTGCCCAGATTAAGACATTTTGTAAAAATGGAATCATATGGCCTTTTGTGACTGACTTCTTTCACTTAGCATAATGTTTCCAAGTCCTTCATTCTCTTTTATAATTAGATAATATTCCATTGTATTGAGATAACATTTTATTTATCCATTCATCAGTTGATGAGCCTTTGGATATTTCTACTTTTTAGCTATAATGAATAATACTTCTATGAACCTTCATATACAAGATTTTGTGTTGGCATGTATTTTTTTCATTTCTCTTGAGATTATCTCTAAGAATGATTTGTTGGTTCTTATGATAACTGTTTAACCTTTGGGGGACCTACCAGACTGTTTTCAAAAGCAACTCCACCATTTTACATCTTCACCAGCAGTGTGTGAGGGTACTGAATTCTCCACCTTGACAAGACTTATTATCTGTCTTCAGGAGTATAGCCATCATATGTGTGTGAAGTAGTATCTCAATGTAATTTTGATTTGCAAGTCCTTGGTGGCTAAAGATGTCAAACATTTTTTCATGTATTTGTTGGCCAACTGTATATCCTTATGGGGAAATGTCTATTCATATATTTTGCCCATTTTTTATTTGGGTTATTTGTCTTTTTATTATTAAGTTATAAGTTATTTATGTATTTAAGATACAAGTTCCTTTCCAAAAATATGATTTACAAATATTTGCTCTCATCTTATGGATTGTCTTTTCACTTTCTTGACCATGTACCTTAAAGCATGAATATTTTTAATTTTGATGAAGTATGGTTTATCTGTTTTTTCTTTTGCTGCTTGTGCTTTTTGGTGTCATATTTAATAAACAGTTTCCTAATACAAGGTCACAAAGATGTAGGCATATCTTTTCTTTGAAGAAAAGGTCTTTGATCCCTTTTGAGTTAATTTTTGTAAATTATAAGAGCTAGGGGTCCAATTTCATTTTTTTTACATATGGATATACACTTGCCTCAACACCATTTGTCAAAAAGATTATTCTTTCCCCAAATTAATGGTCTTGATGCCATTGTTAAAATCTATTGACTATAAATGTAGGGTTTATTTATGAACTCACAATTCTATTTTACTGACCTATATGTAGATTTTCATTCCAGCACTACACTGTAGCTTTATAGTAAGCTTTGAAACTTGAAGTATGAGACCTCTAATTTTTTTCTTTTTAAAGTTTGTTTGGATTAACTGCAGCCTTTGAATTGTTTATGCATTTTAGAATCAGCTTATCACTTTCTGCAAAGATGTCAGCTGGATTTTGATAGTAGTTATGTTGAATCTGTAGCTCATTTAGGGGGTGTATTGCCATCTTACCAATATTAATTGTTCTGATTCATGAACATGAGGCATTTTTCAATTTATTTAGATCTTGTTTAGTTTCTTTCAGCATTTAAAAAAATTTCAGAATGTAAGTTTCACTTCTTTTCTAAAATTTAGTCCAAAATATTTTATTATTTTTGATGCAATCATAAATGGAATTGTGATATTAATTTCACTTTTGAATTGTTCATTGAAAGTGTTCAAAAATACAATTATTTTTGTATATTTATCTTGTATCATGCAACTCTGCTGAACTTGATTATCAGTTCTAATACTTTTTTTAGTGGAATCATTAGGATTTTGTATATACAAGATCATACCATCTACAATTAGAGATAGTTTTGCTTCTTTTACAATCTGAGTAGCTTTTATTTCTTTTTCTTACTAATGCCTTAGATAAAACCTCTAGTACAATGTTGAACAGAAGTGGTAAGAGCAGACAGTTTTGTCTTATTCCTGATCTTAGGGGTATTTGCTTCTTTACCAGTAGTTATGATGTTAGCTATGGAGTTTTCACAGGTATCCCATCTGCAAGCCTTAAATGCTAGAGTCATTTTATATAATTTACATTTAAATGTAAGATTTTAGCACTTTTTTTGGTAGTGGCTAAAGAAGTTAGGACAGAGAATGTGCCCTATTGAAAGTCAGAGTCAACTATATTGAGTGTTACTGAAAAAGTTTTAAGTGTCCATTGGATTTAGCAATATGGAAGTCTCTGGTGCTTTTGTGCAAGAGCAACTTCGGTGAAGGAGAGAAAGTAGAACCATGACTGCATTGCTTTGAATAAGAATAGTCATTTCTAGAAACATGATGGAATAAGTTGATGAAAAATAGATCCAAACCTCACTACCCACTACTAGAATTGGGAGATATAATTTAACAAAAGTTAATATTTAATATAGAACTGTGGGTTAGAATGAATGATAATTCAACTCACAGGTATCAAAAATGAAGAGAGAGGGAAGAGGATGTGTTTCAAGTGACAGAGCTTCCACTTACCATATAGGAGGACCTGAGTTCAATCCCTGGGGCCTCCTGGTGAAAAAGAAGAGAAAACATGCCCATGTGGCAAAGCCTGTTCCTGCGTTTGTGCCCACATGGTGAGCCAGTGCCTCTGTGGTGAGCCAGTGCCCCGTGCAGGTGAGTCATGCAGCAAGATGATGATGCATCAGAAGAAAGACAAGGGGAGAGTCAAGGTGAAGCACAGCAGAAACCAGGAACTGAGGTGGTGCAATTGACAGGAAACCTCTCTCCCTATCAGAGGGGAGGATCAAATCTTAGTGAATCCTAGAGGAAAGAAAATGAGAAGAGAAGAGAAGACAGACAGCAAAAGCAGCAGGGTAGGAGGAAGGGGGAAAACAAACAAACAAATAAGTAAATAAATCGTTTTTAAAAAATCAAGAGAGAAAACAAAGCCAAAGGGGAAGCTAAAAATGATACCATAGGGACACGAGGGTTTGAGAAGTATTGTGTGCACTTGATGATGTGGTTTCAATGGCTTGCTGAAAGAGGAAATATGACCTTGCATTTGTGCAAGGAGAGTAAATCAATCTGTGGTTTCTGATTGATGTATTCAGCTTCCTTGTCCACCTTAGTTCCAAATTATTTATATCTCTTGAGCCATGTGTCACTGTAAACTCTGGATACCTGGGATTAAGTAAGACTTTGGAGTATGATGTTCTCAGCTGAGGGAACTTCTGTAAGCCTATCTCTATTTGGAGAACACCCAGAGCAAAGATTTAATAGCAGAAGACCCTGAGAAGAAATATGACTTTAGAGATCTGTGGGCCAGGTATATATCAGTATGCTCTACCCATGAGGGGGCTGAGTCTCCCCATTCTTTTAGGTAGGGGTGCAGAGAAACTTGAGAGCAGAGGTACTCTCCTAGTATCTCAATCAGAGGTGAACAGTTTCCTGACCACACAGCAAAGTGAAGGTGGTCACGACACATATGCCTTCTAACAATTGCAGGACTCAAGAGACTTAAGGGAATTACAAAAATCATACATGAGTCCCAGTATTCAGAAAAACAAAACAAAACAGTATTTTAACTCATGGGAATACAAGGTACAGGGACAGGAAGATAAAGCATAAATTCAGAACACACATCTAGTGAAATAAAACTATGAAATGAATCAGACGTAAGTGAAAATTAAAATTCAGGTGCATAAGGATATGCATAAAAATGTGTTTCTAGAGTTAAAATGTAATTTCTCAATTAAACCATTTATTTCATGAATTGAAAGAGAGAATGATCTTTGATAAGGCCCAAATCAGTGGCCTAGAGTAATACATAAAAACAGGGCAAAATTAGAGTGATGGCTATTATGTAAGAACTGATAAAAAACCTTGGTATATAAACATTCAAATGAGGAGTTGCACAGAGAGAAAGTATGAGTTGGAAGGTGTATTTGGGTGGGACAATAATTAAAGCAATAATAGAAGAAAATTTTCCTGAGTTGAAGAAAAAATTAAACTTTGAACAGTCTCACCAAATTTGTTAGGTGTAATAAATTACTAAAAAAGAAAACACCCAGTAAGGCATATACTATTAAATTCTTTGACTGTAATGACAAAGAGGAAAATCTTATAATCTTATAATCTCAGTGTCTTAGTTTCCTGGCTGCTAAAAGGTATGCAATGTGCTGGATTAAAAAGCAAGAATTTATTGGTTTGTAGTTTGGAGGCTAGGAGAAGTCCAAAATTGAGGCACGAGAAAGGTGCTCCTTTCTCTCTAATTCTTAGTCTGGCATCCTGGGTGGCTGCCAGTGGTCCTTTGTCCTCGTCTTTTCTGTCACATGACAATGCATATGGCAGTGTCTCCTCTGCTGACTTCAAACTTCTCCCTGTGTTTCTTTTCTCTGTGTCTGAATTTCATTCTACTTAAAGGACTCCAGTGATTGAGATTATAGCCCAACCTGTTTCAGTTGGACCACATCTTAATTGAAGTAATATCTTTAAGAGATTCTATTTACAACAGGTCCACAACCACCAATTAATGGACCAAGACCAAGAATATATCCAAACTGGGGTACAAATTCAATCCACCATATTCGTTGACAAAGGGACATGTTATCTACAAAGGAAAAATAAATCAGACAAGCCTTGGACTTCTCATCTGTGTCACTGAAACATGGAACATGGTCCATTGTTGTCTACATATTAGAGGGGGAAAGAAGGACTATAAGTAAAGACCTCTACACTCAACTAAGATGTTTGAGTTACTTTGTGAAGAAAGATCTAAATAGATGTAAGTATTCAGTGAGACTAACATCCATGTACTCCCATCCTAATGCCTCAAAGGATTAAAAAGTAAACTGAAAGGGGGATAAATATTTTGGAAGGCCCATGATACACTGATTGGGGGGAAAATTAATAAGAATTGAGTGCTTTGGTGGGAACCAGTTTATTTTGGAGGAGTACAGATTGCATCTTGTTTTCAAATAATACTAAGGTCAACTGCATATGATTTTAAAAGTAGAGGAATGATCATCAATATATAAAATACAAAATTACAGTAGAATTTTAAATTTCACAACAAGGAAAATTATATAACCAAATAAAAAATGAAAAATCAATTGTAAATTCAAGCACAAATTGGGAAAAATTCAACATAATATACCTCTCAAAAACCAATAGTTCTAATATATAAAAATTAGTGACCTTCATATAATTCAATAATAAAATTAAGTTATATATAATTATATATATACACTCACAGAAAGACATACACATTTTACAAAATCTAAAACATTACATATTTCACATAAATTCCCTCCTTCCAAAATAAAACTACAAATTCAGATTATATAAAACAATTTGTAGAGAACTGTTGAATAATTATGTCAAAATTACAAATTCCATTTATTTAGAAATTAAAACATCACCCTAAATAAGTCATAAATCAAAGAAAAGTCATAATGAAAATTAGCAAATAATCATAACTGAATGACAAAAATAACATTCCACAGTAGAACTTCAGGATTCATTTAAAGGGATACTGGAAGTTAAATTCAAACCACTTAGATAAAAATGGAACAATTTATCCAAAACCAAAAGCTACCAAAACACATTCAAGATGTAATGCAGAACCTAAAGCAGCTTGTAGCTATTAAAGGGATTGAATTCATAGATAAAAGCCTTCTGAAAAAGAAATCTTAAAATCAATATGATTCTACTGGTGATTTCTATCAAAAACATGAAGAAGAAATTCATTAATTGTATACAGTCTCTTCCAGGAAAAAGAGAAAGAGAAACACTTCCCATTTCTGTTTATAAGGCCAGCATCGCCATTATCTGGAAACCACACTAAGATAGCACAAAAGAAGGCACAACAGCTCAATACTCCTCAAGAATACAGACATGAAAATCCTCAAACATTCCTGAATCTATTTCAGCAATACATAAGTGATTATATTCCACAACCAAGTGGAGTTAATCCTGGCAGCCCAAGCTTGGTTCAATATTTAAAACCAAATTCATGTCATCTTCCATATTAACAGTACAAAAAGATAAAACTACATGATCCTATCAATTGACGTAGAAAAAGCAGTTCACAGAATTCAACATGGATTCAAGATAAAAATTCTCAGTAAAGTGGGAATAAAGGAAATTTCATAACTTTGTAGAAAGCATCTACAAAAAACCTGCATCTAACATCATACTTGATGTAAGAATTGAATTTTTTCCCCATAATATCCTGAACAAGGAAAGGATATTCTTTCTCATTTCTCCTAAATGGAAAGATATTATAAGATGAATGATGGGAAGACTCAATAATCTTAAGCTGGTGGTTTGTACCAAAATATTATATACATTCAACGCCTTCCCTATTAAATTTCTAGTAGGCATTTTGCAGAAATTGGCAAGGTCTTTCTAAATGTTTTATGGAAATGTAGAAAAGTACCAATCTATAACAGCCAGAATAGTTTTGAAAGGCACAAAGATTTGAAAATACATTATTCTAGATGAAACAAACTGGTCTAAAAGGTTACGTACCGTATGATTCCACTTCTATGGCCTTCTTGAAAGGGCAAAACTATAGTGATGGACAACACATTTAGTGGATGACAGAGGTTAGGAGGATGACTTCAAAGGGGCAACACCAGGAAGATTTTGAATTGATAGAACTGTTGTAAATTCCTATTGTTGTAGTCATAATACATGCATTAATATTCATAAAATTGTATACCAAAATGTAGATTTTACTGCATGTTCATTTTAAAATAAGAATAATGTGGATAGCTATAATCTAAACAGTACGGTACTGGCATAAGGATAGAAATATAAATAAAGTGAAAGCAATTGTGAGTTTTTAAATAATCCCATACATGAATGACCAATTCATAGTTGAGAAAGGTACCAAGAATAGAAAATTGGTGCTCAAATAAATACTTGTACACATATGCTCAAAAGACTATTCAAAATTGCCAAAAGGTAGAAATAGCCCATAAGTCCATCAGTGGATGAACAGATAAACAAGTTGTGGTATATTATATAGAATGGAATATTATTCAGCCATAAAAATGGATGGGATACTGATATATGGTACAACATGTATATGCCTAAAAACAAAACAAAACATTATATTAAGTGAAAGATGCCAGATACAAAAATTCAGATTTTTGTATGAGTCAATTTATATGAAATATCCAGAATAGGTAAATCCTTAGAGACAGTCATTGGTTGCCAGGGGTATGGGGAAGAGGGGAATGGGGAACAAGTATTTAATTGGTACAGGGTTTCCTTTGGGGTGATAAAAATGTTTTGAAGCTAAAAGAGGGAGTAGTTGTATAACACTGTAAATGTAATAAATGCCACTGAATTACTCACTTTAAAATGGTTAATTTTATGTTATGTGAATTTCACTTCAATAAAATCTTTTAATATGTGGAAATCAGATTGTCGTATTACTCAGAATAATTACAATGATCAAGGTATAAATAAGGTTCTCCAAGGTCAAGGATTACTATCAAGACTGTCCTGTTAGGCAATTGAGAGGCTATATTGCTCGATAAAAAGCATGTTTTAAACATTAATGAGGCTTGTATTTTCTTTTCTGGTCTGTGTTTCCCAGAACAATTCATTTTCCTTCTCTGGCAATGTTTCCTTGCATATTATCTGGGAGAATTGGGGTAAAAATGATGTCCAACTCTGCTTTTCCCTAGTAATATTATTCTACTATTAACCTCAAGCAAGAATAGAACCATTCACGCTGGGTGCTAGTTATCATTCAATGCAAATACCTACCCTGTAACCCCCATGCCCAGAGAAAATTCTCTACCCCTCTGTGACTAGCCAAGACCCCATACTGTGAGCCCTTTATTTGCTAAGAATAATTTTATTGATCCCAAACCTCCCACATATAGTAAATAAATAAAAACGAACAGTGTAAAAGAAAAAGAAACATCATTCATCATGCTATGTAGAAATTTCATATATCATCAATAAAATCCATTTGTTGATATTTCGTGCAAATTAACAGAGGGGAAGCTATTGATGGAGAGAATAGCCACTTGTGAATGCAGTCCTTTCTAACATAAGGCCAGCTATCCACCACTGAACAGCGCCTTCTACATGGTCTCATGGCTGACCCACCTGATGGACACAATGAAAATACCACTTTAGTTATTAAAAGATTTTTCCAGTTAATTACAGTCATTGTAATTACCAGCAAATGCAAAATGCCTTAGGCAGAACACACAGAGCAAAGAAATAAACTCTTTAATTAAATTTATATATATTGGAGTTTCCAGTCAGAGACAGAAATAACCAGGATCATGTCAGAGTGGCTAACTGATTATTTCATATTGTAGTTTTTTGTTGTATACCCTTTGTTTTCATGTGACAATATAACCTAAGAGGGTATTTTGAAAAAATATCATAAAGGATATACTTGTAGAGATGTTTTTACATGTATCACCAGGGCTCTTTAAAATAACTGCAGGAGCTTTATAATTATTGTGTGTTTGGTTTTCTTTTTGCAGATTATTGACTAATTCTGATTTATATTCATGTCAAAGTTTAGTTGCAAAATCAGTGACAGACACTAAGCTTTATATCAATTTCTCCAATGAATAAAGACCATATTGTATTTTAACACCAAAAAACAATCCACAAATTCTATATGCTGCATTTAATCCATTAAGATCCTTGTAGGATTCGGACTATTCAAATAAATTAATATAGGCAGATGATTTAATGGTTGATCCTGGCTTTTCACTCCACACAAAAAAACATGCATACTTGGCTAAGGGTTGTAATCTAGACACAACATAGACTCCCAGCTTGTGATAATGTGCTGAAAATAAGCAGCCATTTCTTGGTAGGAAGTACTAGTTTCCAGTTAGTTATTTCCATAAATGTGATTTGCAAAACAACTTCCTCAGCACTTGCAAAGATAATTTCTGCTTTTTCATGGAATTCCCTCTGTGTTCAAATTATGCCTCCTGGCATGCTTAGGCTTTCATTTCTTCTCTAATATTCATGTCACCTAGATAAAGTACTCTCACACATATACTCATGTCACATTCATGTACATACTGAATACTTAACAGGACACTAGACAATAGTCTCCCTTAGGAAAGGATGAGTGAATGAATGGGGGCAATGAGTGTGACTGTTTTAGTCCAACACTTATTCCTTGGACCTAGGAAAATGCCTGACTAAAGTAGGCAGGCACTCAATAAATATTTGTTGAATATAAGAGTTAATGAGTAGCTGCAGGGCTGCTTTTTCAGGAGCTCATGTCTCACCACTTCGTCCAGTACATGCTGGTCTTGATCTTCTGTCTTCTCTAGTGCAGTGAGAACATATATATTTGGTTCGCGACCTAACTGTGCCCTATTGAAACCTGTTTGTGTATAAGGAGGTCTTATTTTTTAAAATAAATTATTTGGACCCAGAGAACTTGCCATATCCCTGGAATGGAGACACTTTCCCATGTCTCTCATAACCTTCCCAATTATCTTCATTAACCACACCCTGTAAATATAGAGATATTACTGTACCTCATTAGGGGTCAAAGGATGCCAATGTCCCAGTAACCCAATGTCACAACACACAGGTTTCTGGGCCCATTTTGCTCTTATGCATGTATACTGTCAACCAGTCTTGGTCTTCATCCCTATAACTAAGCCTCAGTTTTGAATTCCAATTTTCAGCTCCTGTTTTGATTGATCGGTGGCACCCCTTTGACATGCTCGGTGTTCTGTGCCTCCGTGGTAGGCCTATTCTTGACTGAACCATGATGTCTTTTGGTAATCCTCCTGGAGCCTCACTTGAAAGGCCAGGGACCTATCAGCCCCATCAAGGTCTCAGTACCTTATCTATGTGACTGCTTCCAGGGGGCTTATAGCTCCTCCATGACTCTTTTACCCCATGTCCATCTAGTCCAGAGGATTCCAGTCATCTATCCTCCTGGCCAGTCACCAGAGTCCTAATTTTGAGCCCTTCTGGTGTCTTTCATGGCTCCATAAGGAAGACTAGATGCTTGGTAAGCCCAATGTTAATACTTATTGACAGATAATCACTATTTTATACTATTGACATTACTCTTCTCTTTTTTTCTTATATCTTTAAAAGTTTTCAAAAAGACAAGCAAAAATCAGATAGCCAATCTTCTTTAAGCAGTCCTGCATTTCAGGATCATTTCCAAGGAATATGGGTCCTGAAAACTGGGAGTTTGAATGCCAAAGAACACATGACGGAAAGATGTTTATGCATGCTAGGGTGAGCACTTTGCAAAACCATGTCTTCAAATCCCACTGGAAAACAAAACAAAACAAAACAAAAAACAAAAACAGAGACCATCACTCTGACCCTGAAGCAAAATGTTTTCTCCAACATAGAGTTCTGTGATTAAAACTGTCCTGAATTGCTGAAAATACCTTTTTCAAAGTATTTTGGTGTGCCTCCTATTTAAGCATTATTCATGTTAGCAGAGAAATTAAATTCCTCAAATCCTATTTAAGGCTTGGGATGAGGGGGAAGGAGAGCAGGGGGGTTTACCCACTGATGCTAAAGTAGAAAACAGAGAACATGACTTGCAGCTGTTCAGCTCTGTCTTAAACAAGAAAACAAACCTCCTAACCAGCCATCACCGAGCACCTTTCGCTTGGTTCCCATGGCAACACCTCTATCCTCTGGTGCCCACGATATCTCTAATGCCTCCGACTAGTTGGATTCATTGGCACCTGCTCCCCTTGCCAGCTCTTGTCAAAACTTATTAGAATGAGAATCTTTTCCGATAGCACTAGTGGGAGAAGAAAGCAAACACATTTAGTTCACCTGAGATCTCTTTCAACTCCAAGGCAACTTTGGTTTCCTCAGGAGGAGAGTGCTTGCCTGGGCTATCTGCATCCTGCCCTCAGAAATACTCACTCCGACATGCCTGTTGAAGCAGTGACCCCTCAGGGAGTGTCCCTCTGAAGGACTGTCCTTGCCAGGGGCCTTTACTGCATACTACGATACCCAGGTTTCTGATGCTCTATAAGGCAAGGAAAGAGTTAGTCCAAGAAGCAGGTGTTCTGGTCCTTCAGGTACCATCAGCCAATGGGAGCAGTCGCTGGTGATGTAATGCTCTTAACTCCTGCAGCTTGAAGGCTTGAGGGTGGGGACTTGTGGGGGTTTGGATTTTCTCTGGCCTATATTGAACTAGATTTTTCTCTCTAGCTATTTATGTCCTGTCACTTAAATCCAGGTTTTCTCAAGAATGCAAGGATGCTGCTTTTAAGACGGGATTCAAAGCAGAGCCAGATAAAACAGCAAGTGTGACAGCAAAGTTTTTGCCTATAATCTGGTGTTGTGGTCTTATGTGGCTTCCTGAGAGGGAGTTTCAAGTGATCCCTTTCTTCTCTCAACCTGAGCTGACCCCAAACTCGAGGCAGCATAGATTCCTTGACACGAGGGCTTCATTTTCAAATTTAGTCCACAAATAATAATTTAAAAATCTAAAATGCTGACATGGTGTTAGGTGATCCCGGAGTCCTAGGGCAGTCGACCATCCCAGTTGGCCTAGGATTTAGGGGTTTCCTGGGAAGTAGCATTTTTAGTGTTAAAAACAACAAAGTTCCAGACAAACCAGGTTGGCTAAACAAAATAGAGCACATAAGAAATGTTGAGAGAAAAAATGGATATGTTAGGAAAAACTTTGTTGAATGGGAAAATTCAGGGCCTAACAAAGACATGTGCTGCTCTATGAAGCTAATAATTTGATTTCTCTTTAAATCTATTTTTTAAAAAATGTGTTGTTGTTTTTTCTGTAACGCACCATCGTTTGTTTTGAGTTTTTTTGAATTTTTAAATTTAATTGCCTTTTTAAAAAGATTCATAGATCACGCAAAATGTTACATTAAAGAGTATAAGAGGTTCCCGTATACCCTACACCCTACCCCACCCCACTCCTCCCACATCAACAACCTCTTTCATCAGTGTGACACATTCATTGCATTTGGTGAATACATTTTGGAGCACTGCTGCACTGCATGGATTATAGTTTACATTGTAGTTTACACTCTCCCCCACTACATTCAGTGGGTTATGGCAGGATATATAATGTCCATCATCTGACCTTGCAGTATCATTTAGGACAACTCCAAGTCCTGAAAATGCCCCCATATCACAACTCTTCCCTCTCCCTGCCCCCAGCTAGTACAGGGGCCACTGTCTCCACATCAATGATACAATTTCTTCCATTGCTAGAGTCACAATAATTCTATAGTAGAATACCAGTAATTCCACTCTAATCCATATTAAATATGTGTTTAATGTTGATTTAGTGGTGATGCAAATAAACTGATTTTCTATTCATTAAAAAAAAGTATACTTCTTTCCAAAGATTTGTTATTCCTACACTCAATGTCCTCTTATCTCTTTATATGTGCTCCCCAAAGTAAATTTTCACTTTCAAAAGAAAATTAGTGAATATTGGAAAACTTACTGATGATAAAAATCTATTCAGGAAGTGGACTTGGCCCAAAGGATAGGGCGTCTGCCTACCACATGGGAGGCCCGCAGTTCAAACCCCGGGCCTCCTTGACCCATGTGGAGCTGGACCATGCACAGTGTTGATGTACGCAAGGAGGGCCCTGCCACGCAGGGGTGTCATCCCTGCATAGGGGAGCCCCACGCGCAAGGAGTGCGCCCCATAAGGAGAGCCACCCAGTGCGAAAGAAAGTGCAGCCTGCCCAAGAATGACACTGCACACATGGAGAACTGACACAACAAGATGACGCAACAAAAAGAAACACAGATTCCTGGTGCCGCTGATAAGGATAGGAGCAGTCACAGAAGAACACAAAGCAAATGGACACAGAGAGCAGACAACTGGGGGTGGAGGGGAAGAGGAGAGAAATAAATAAAAATAAATAAATCTTTAAAAAAATCAATTCTATTAGATATGTATTTTGCCTCAGTTTCTTTTTAGGGGCATGCAGCATCCAGTTCTCTTGTAATCCTCTTTCCCAAATTGATTTACAGGGCACCACCTCCCTAAGATTCCTACTCTCCCAATTCTCTCTTACTTGTGCAAAATAATTAGTTCGTCCTTTCCTTCTCTAGCCAAACATATGTAATCCTACCCACTAACTATATTTAAGAATATGAAAGAGCATTATATTTTGGATGAAGTTTTTGTTTATATTCTGCAAACATGTTATCTGCCAGAAACCAGGACTCTTCACTTTGAGAAGAAAACTAGGGTTATACAAATATTTGTATATTAAATTCAGGATAATAAATTTATTCTTTGATTCAGAAGCAGTAAAGAAACAGTTTATATTTCTATACATATATACGAAACTAGGTGCAGAAACCTAAGTTTAATGGCAACCTACCCCAGTCATGATTAAGCAGACTGTCTGCCTCCTATGACTTGTTCTGGAAAGGTATTGTATTCTCAGAGGATTTATATTTGTTCTGGAGTTAATATCTATCTATCTATCTATCTATCTATCTATCTATCTATCTATCTATCTATCTATCTATCTATCTATCTGTCTATTTTTCTTTCTATCTGTCTGTCTACCTACCTACCTATCATCATCATCATCATCTACCTACTCATAGTAGTTGATGAGTTATATGTTAGTAGCAGTCATGATGCTGTCTATTAATATGATGTCTGATGATGTCTGACCTGAATAGGGAGATCAGTGAGGACTCTAGAAGTAACAGGATTCATGAAGAATGTCAGATTTTAACTGGACACCGGAACGTGGAAAGGCCTTATTTAACTGTGAAAATTCATTTAAGATATAGACTAATAATAAATACATTCTCTATGAATGGAATACTTTAATAAATAGTTAAATGTTACATGTAAGTAGTTATAAATTCAATTGTTACACCTATTACATTATACCTATTACAATAAACAGCGTTCTCTTGCTCCATACCTACCAATTCCAGTTCCGCTTTTATTTCTCTTATTTCTTTAGCTACTTAACGCTATGTTCCTAAAAAGCATTTATTCTCCTATCCTGATTTTTAAAATACCTTTCTCCCAAATTCGTACTCTATCAGACAAAGATTTAGTATTCATCTCCATTACTCTCTCTCTCTCTCTCACACACACACACACATATCTGTGATTGCATTTCTTGTATATCATTTTTTCTTCCTTTAGTAAAGAATTGCAGCATTTTTTCATTTTCAGTTTTCTCTTAATTATCATTAATATATCCCTGAACACTTTCAGAGCTGTAAAACATTTTTCAGTTTGGTCTCATGAAGATTAATTTGTCATATAAAATAGCAGTGCTGTATTTTCCTTGGAGACCCTCCTTCTGGAATCCTGTGCTCAGTTGCTGCTATCTGAAATTGTTGTTTTCTGGAGCAGCTTCACAGCTGTCTTCCTGAGATCCCTGTTGCTATTACCCTAGGGATGTCCTCCATATTTCTTTTGTTGCCCATATAATAGATCTTTCTTTTATAATTGATTCATTTTATGGAAACAATTTCCTTATTTTTTTTCCATATATATTTTAGACTCATGAAAATTTCTATAAAAAAATCCTACTGGAATTTTGATTGGGGTTACATTAACTACACAGATCAATTGGGAAGAAACCAACATTTTTATAATATTGGGTCTTCTAAGCTACAAACATGGCATATCTTTCTATTTGCTTATATCTTTTTAGATTTGTCTCTCATCAGTGCTTTATAGCTTTCATTACACAGATCTTGCACATACCTCATAAAATTTATAGCTAGTGTTTAGTATTTTTAGAGCTGTAATAAATGATATGATTCAGTTTATTTTAATTTCCAATTGTCTGTTGCTGGTATAGAATGAAATTTATGGTTGTATGTTGACCTTTTTATCCTGAAACTTTGTTAAACTCACTTATTGGTTCCAGCAGCTTTATATCTTTTAGGATCTTCTAAGTGTCTGCATACAGTTGTTTTATTTTTTTCCTGCCTTATTGCACTGGCTAGGCCCTCCAGTGGGATGTTGAGTAAGAGTGATAGGAGAGATAAGAGAGAACATCCTTGTCTTCTTCTATATATTAGGAGAAAAGAGTTCCTTATTAAGAAGTTAGTTGTAGGCTTCCATATTGTTTTTTTTTTTTTTTTGAGATGATCTTTATTACCTTATCTTTTAGTTTTGGGAAATTATTTAAAATAGTTCCTTTGCTATATTTTTCCTTGCCATTTTTTTTTGTGTGTGTGTGTTTTCGTTTTCTAAAATTGAAAATAGATATTGATCTCTGGTATTAAATTTTTAAATTGCCCTTCTTCAATCATTTATTTGTTTAACAGCTTTTTTGAGATATAACCTGAAAACTAAATTTCACCCATTTTAGCCACCTGATTCAATGATGTTGAATATATTTACAAAGTTGTACAAAAATCATCACTATTCAATTTTAGAACATTTCCATCATGACAGAGAGAACTACCATTTCCCATTGCAGCCAGTCCCTGTTCCTACCTCCAGACAGAGTCAAACACAAAGCAGGTATCTAATTGTTACAGAACATTTGTGGAAAAAAGTATCCTTTTCCCATTGAATTGCCTTGGTATCTTTATAAAAAATAATAAACCATGAATGTAGAAATTTATTTTGTACTTTCAATTCTGTTCCACTGATTTGTATGTCTATCTTTAAGACAATTTAACACTGGCTATATTTAGCTCCTTGCATTTCAATATACATTTCAACTTCTGCTGGGGAAATCACAGACACATGTCCAGCAGCTGTCTCCCTGTCCTATCCTGCTCCCTGCCTACATTTGCTTCCTTTTCTACTGTTTGCAGATGTTCCAGTCTGTTTCCATTCTGCAGCCTAGGGGAGACGTTAGGTCTAATGAAAGGACCAATGATACCTTGAACCTGGAAACCAGTAACTGGCAGCCCTAGATACTTATCTTGATGGGAACCCACAGGCCCCCTCCCCCTGGGTTTGAAATACTCAACACTCCAACAGCATAGGGTCTCTTATCTCTGATACCAGCTGGTGTTTGTGGAGTTGTCATCCACCGATACTGACCTGAGAAGTTGGCCTCCCAGGGAACCAGCCACAATGGGATCTCCTCCCCTGCTCTTTTGGACCCTTCGTGCTATTGTAAGAAATAAAGAGGCCATTTGCTGAAAGTTTCTGTTGTGCTTTAGCCTGTGTTCCCATGATGCAATCATATAATAACTTGCTCCATTGGATCAGCTTTTCAACTTTTGAAAAATAATATACTAATATCTCGATAGAGATTGCATTGGATCTATAAATCTGCAGTTGTTTGTTTCATTATTTCTAGAGAGTTAATGCACTATTTTTCTCTGGCTGCTTTCAAGCTATTTCCTTTATCTTTAGTTTTCAGAAATGTTATTATGATGTATTTGAGGTAGATTATTTTTGTTATTGTTGTTTTTAATCTAGGGGATTGACTGATCTTAGACTGTATGTTTATGGCTTTTTCCCAAATTTGGAAAGTTTTTCAACTATTATTTTTCAAATATTTTATCAATCCAAAACTCTTTTTGCTATTCTTCTAGGCCTATAATTTCCTGAGTGCTAGACCTTTCATTATTGTCCAAGGCCTTTGGATTTTATTTTTTCCAAATCCAGTTTTATCTCTGTCATTCAGATTATATTTTGTCATACTGACTTCCTTTCCTTTGTCATTTCCATTCTAATATTGAGCCCATCCAGTGGGTATTTCATTTTGGTTATTGTATTTTTGAATTCTAAAGTTGCCTTTTTTCTTCTCTAAATCTTCTATTTCTTGTCTAATGCATTTGATTTTTCTATTTTGTTACTCATGTTTGTAATTGCATGTTGGAACAGTTTTATGACAGCTGCTTTAAAATTCTTGTCAGATAATTCCAATGTCTGTCTCATGTCAGTGTTGGCATCTGTTGATTGTCTTTTCTCATTTAAATTGAGATTTTCTGGATTATTGATATGGCGAGTAAATTTGGATTTTATTCTGGATAGTTTCAGCATTATGTTATGAGACACTGGTTTTTCTTTTCTATGTTTTAGCAGGCAATCAACCTATTTACATATAGAACATATACCTTATCCCACTTTTGTGACGAATGGATCAATTGTCAATTTAGTTTTCAAATCTTGCAGTGTTAGTCTGGTCTGATCTGCTCTACTTATGTGCTAAGCAGAGGTCAACCTGAAACCTAGGAATTATTCCAAGTTGCAGTTCAGTTCTCAAAAACATTTGCTGTTCAGATTCTGGTTGATGCCCAGGGTTCATCTCAGAACTTTATACACCTATTTAGAGAATACTTTTTTCTTTCTCCCTTCCCTCTTTAATCACCTCCTCACACACACACTATCATTGAGAGACATTGAAGATCTACCCTCTTTCTGCTATTTGTTTAGTTTTCAGCAGGAGTGGACATCATGAGGACTACATCCTCATGTGGAGAGTAGGAGTGCCAACTCTGTTTCCCTTGGTGGGAGAGAGGGCTAATGATCAAAAGGGCTATGTTTGAGGGTCTTCAATGTACCAGATGGAATGGCAGCAGGGCCCCTCACTTACTAGGCTAGGAAAACTAGGTTTTCCTGAAACTCTTTTTGCATCCATTGACTTTTCTAGATTGTTGGCTGCACTATTGCCCTCAATGGGAGATACAACAGGGGTTAGCAAATTATGGAACCATGGGCCAAACCTGGCCCATTACATGGTTTTGTAAATAAAGATTTATTTGAACACAGCCATGCTCATTAGTTTATTTATTGTCTATGGCTATCTTTTTCAACATAGGCAGAACTGAGTAGGTCTAATGGAGGCCTTAAAGGACTACAAAGTTCAAAATATTTTTTAACTAGCCCTTTACAGAGAAACAGTGGCTGACTCCTGATATATACAGAAATAAAAAAGAAAGAAAGAAAGACATTTCATGGAGCTCACTGTTGGGTCATCTTTCAAATTTCAAAGTCCCTAGAGAGTCTGATTTAGTTTCTCCACCTTTCAGGTTCTATTGATAGTTGTTTTATATTTTGTTCAGGATTTTAGTTGTAATTATTGGGAGGAATGGGGTAGAAATGCTTACTCCATTTTTTCTTGTACTAAAGCCCATGAATTTAATATTAATGTTTATACAGATAGTATCAGTAATGTATAATTACTTTAAGATTCAAAGAATTTCCAGAAATAGTTTATCCAGCAAATGAGTAACTTGCAGTAAAGCATGATGAATGAGGGGAATCTAGGAGGTTTAGCATCAACATGGGCTATGTAATGTTTAGATTTTCTCCAATCCCCACCTAAGAATAAACAGAGCAACAAGATAATTGAAGCAAAGCCTCATGGGTGAAATTTACCAGAAAACTAGACAAGAAGGCTTTCTTATATGCTCCAGACTATGTCTGTAGGAAAATCTACCACCTGCTAAAAAGTCTGCACAATAAAAAATCTGTGAAGAAAGACATAGAAGGAAGCAATGAGGAATCTAATATACCATAGAACAGAAGAGACCAAATGCCAGCAGATACACACTGGAAAGTTTGGCAGGTCATTTTAAGAAAAGCAGATGAAAAAGACAGGAATTTAGTCCACTATAATAGTGTATAAGTGCAATAGGCCAATTAAAAGACCTAAAGAGCCTGGAGCACTCCAGTCTTTATGACCTTTTGTAAATGAGCTGCCGGAGCTCCTGCCAGACATGACTTCATGCTGAAGAAAACAAAGGCAAAAAACAAAGGAAAAAACACTGATGGGAATGAAACAAATATTGAGCAGGACTGAAACAACAAAGATAAATTGTGGGAATATGGAAGACAGAGAAATGTGTAGAACTATACCAGAAGTAGGCAAACAGCAAAATACAGACTATTGGGAACTCCACAGGTCAAAAATCCTGGTACCTTCAACAGATAAGAAAGAAAGAGGGGGACTCTTTAAATTAAAACATACATAAAATATATAGAGCTTAAAAAATAATCAGGATTTTAAGTGATTAACTATAGTGTTTAAGGGTGCAACTTGAGTGAGAAAATCATAAAGGAACATACGGAATTGGTTACTATAAAATCAGGTTTGCGGTTATTTTTCGTAAGGATGTTAAGGTCCATGATTGTTATAGGGCACATCAAAGTGATCCTGGGGTGGTTACTGTCATTGTTCATTGATTTATTGGGTGGTTACAAGGATATTTGCCTTGTAATTATTCACAATGCTAAAAAAAAATTAGTGATATCAAAATTATACATATTTTTCCATCAAATAAACTGACTTAAATAAAGAGGAACACAAACAACTAAAAATCAGCCCAAGGAAACTTGGCATCATGAGGAAAAACCACTAGTAACAGATATAAAATATACCTTAGTTATTTTAATTATCTGGAAATAAATTAAAACAATACCTATACTGTGTTTAAAAAATGAAAGAAAAACTTGAAAATAACTGCAGAAAAGATGAAAGTATAAAATGTGATTAGTAGATTTGTAAAAAAAAATTAACAGAATTAATACACATTAAAAATAAAATAACTAAAATCTAAACCCCTCAAAGGTAAAGTTTAATAACAGATTAGATACAACTGAATTGAGAATTAGTAAACTAGGAGAAAAGGTTAGAAGCAAATGCCACATAGAGAGAGGGCAGAAAAAAAGACAAAGATTGACAAACTTGTAACAGAATGAAAAGATCTATTGTATTTCATTGTGAAGAACAGAAAAAAGAAAACAGGTGAAAAAAACATGAGTTGAAGTATACTTGGTTAATAATTGATGAGGCAAACAAATTAAAAAATCCAAATTATCTGAATAATGATAAATAAAAAGAAATCTACATCCATTCAAATTGTAGTGAAATTGCAGAACACAAAAGACAAAACCAAATGTTAAAGACAGGGAAGATTAGTCTTTTTCAAAAGAGTAATAGTTAAACTGTCAGTTGATATCTTAACAGCAGCAATATAAATCAATACATTTTACTAATAAATTGATATTCATAAATTAATGTCTTATTTTAATTTTCATGGTAACTACTATATAGAGAACACGAAATTTCAAATTAGCATAGGGTAAAATTGAATGAAAAGGAATACTCAGTTAATAAAAAAGTGGAGAAAGAACAGGTAAAGTAACAAAGTATAAAAAGACAAATAGAAAAATAAGATGTGACATATAAAACAATTATATCAGTAATGCATTAAGTGAAAAGGAATTAAGTGAGTCATTTTAATATTGTATTAGACTTGATTAAATACTCAAAACCAGCAATATGCTTTTGTCAGGGGACACTTTTAAACTATGAAGAAAAAGGACATGGAAGTGAAGGAATACAATATATGTACATGTAGTTATATATGTTAGACATTGTAATATCAGTAAAAGGACATTTTATGACAAAAAGCATTACTAAGATAAAAGAGTCAATTCATGATAAAGTTTAATTTGCCAGATATATATAACAACTTAAAATTTACATGTGACTAATAACATTGGCTGGTATATATATATAAATCATGTTGAAAGATGCACAAAGAGAAATACACAAATATGTGGAAGATTTTAAAACCTCTCTCTCAAAAATTGAGAGAAAAATCTAACCAAATAAGAACAAGAAGGAAATCATAGAACACTGGAACAACCTGCTTTGCATATTCATTGAGGGAACAAAGTTGACCTAATGGAATCCTTAACTAAGAAATAGCAGAACACACATCATTCAAACTTTCATGAAAGCTTTACTAAAATTGATCATATTGTGGGTCACATAGCAATTCTCAACAAATTTAAGAAGTTTGAACTCATACATAGCATGGTCACAGACAATAATAAAATTAAGCTATAATAAAAAATTAACCCAAACATGTCTTTATGTTTGAAAGTAAGAGAATATTGCTCTAAATAACCCAAGGATTAAAGAAGAAATCACAATGGAACTTAGAAGATATGGTATACTAAAATGTAGGGAAAATAGTTTATATCAAACTTGTGGCATGCAGCTAATCTTGAATATATATTTGAAAAGAAGAGTGCCAGAAAATTAATGAGTCTAGCATCTATTTTCAGGATGAAATAAGTAAATAAATAAATATTACAAATTAGTGAAAGAGAAAACAATTTAAAATAGAATGCATCTATAGAGCCAAAACTCTTTTGTTTTTATTTTTTTAATAAATAAAACTGACTTTAAAAAATGCCTTCACTTTGTAAATAAGAAAACGAAAAGGATTTGAGTTAATAAATGTAAAGAGCAAAAGCACTACTCACAGTACTGGCTCACAATAAATATACATACAAATATGCATATAAATATTCACAGTAAAAAAAGTTGATTACTAATAATTACTAATAAATAGTAATGTTTTCAGGGGCTTAAATAATTTTAATGCATGGTCCTTTTATTATTTATATATAATTTATGTATATTTATTTATATAAATTATATATTGGAGTTCTATGTTGGCAGAAACTTTTCCTAATGATAAGAAGAGCTTTGACTTTCTGAAATGATCCCAAAGCACTCTAAAGCACTCTAAAGCCTAAGTATTTAACAAAACATGTCAAGCCAACTCTGTAAAGACAATGGGCTTTGCTTTGATGCATATGGTATGAGCTAGGGGCACCATTTGTTGAAGAGACAATTCTTTCCCAACTGGGTGGTCTTTGCCATCTTGTCAAAAATTAATTGACCATAATTGTGAATATTGATTTCTGAGTTCTCAATTTAATTCTATTGGTTTATATGTCTATCCTTATTCCAGTACCATGCTGTTTTGATTGCTGTGACTTTGTAATAAATTTTAAGATCAGGAAGTATGATTCCTCCAACTTCATTCTTCTTTTTCAAGATGGTTTTAACTATTTGGGGCCGCTTACTCTTTCATATATATTTGATGATTGATGTTTCCATTTCTGCAAAGAAGGTGGTTGTAATTTTGATTCACATTGCATTGAATCTGTAAATTGCTTTGGATAGTATTGACATTTTTTTTGGTCTTTATTTATTTTTTTAATGTTACATTAAAAAAATATGAGGTCCCCAATACCGCTCCCCCCCTCACCCTACTCCTCCCCCCATAACAACAACCTCCTCCATCATCATGAGACATTCATTGCACTTGGTGAATACATCTCTGAGCACCGCTGCACCTCATCGTCAAGGGTCCTTAGTCTTCCAATCCATGAATATGGAATGCCCTTCCATTTATGTAGGTCTTCTTTGACTTTTTTTTTTTTTTAACAATGTTTTGTAGTTTTCTGTGTACAGGTCCTTTACATCCTTGGTTAGATTTAGTCCTAGGTATTTGATTATTTTAGCTCCTATTTTGAATGGCTTTTTTCCTGATTTCACCTTCCAATTGTTCATTGCTTCTGTATAGAAACACTACTGATTTTGAGGTGTTGATCTTGTATACCAAAACTTTGCTGACTTTGTTTATTTGCTCTAGCAGTTTTGTTGTGGAATTTTTTTTTTAAATTTTCTGTATAAAAGACCATATCATCTGCAAATAGGGAACACTTTACTTCTTCCTTTTAAATGTGGATACCTGTTATTTATTTTTCTTACCTAATAGCTGTAACAAGAATTTCAGGACAGGGGTGAATAACAATGGTGACAGTGTCTGCATTCCACTTTTAATCCCTACCCCTGGGATTTATATACTCTGGAACAGAGTGTTTTCTTTTGACTACACAGGAATAGAGTATATTTCATTATGGTGAGGGCTTAATGATGAGAGAATGCACAGTGAGCCATGATGGAGAAGAAAGATTGCAATCTTTTCTTCTTTCCCCATACCCTGCTGGGGGAGGTTGAAATAATTTTCAAGGATGAAGGTTTTAAATGAACAAATATCTGTATTCCTCATTTACATATTTTCTTTATTTCCCTCTAGTTGCATTAGAATACTTCTTATTTTAAACAACATACCTACTTAGCTACAGTCCAATATATTTAAGGGTAAATTAATGAAAGGGAGGTATTAATTTATAAAATATAGAATCTAGAATGTTTCTACATTTGGTGTGGGGTGCTAGGGTGGTATACCTGGAATGTTGAAGAATGAGATAAGGAGATGGGTTTCTCTGGAGAAAGTTCTGAGGCTGTAGCAGAACAATCTCCCCTGAAAGTATGTCCTTCCCTACCTTCTCCCACTGCAAGAAGGTTAGAGAAGTTGTAATATTGTTGTGGGATGTTGAGATAAGGTGTGTGTAGGGGGTGGATATGGTGATTCTTGTGTTTAACAAATCTTGTCAAAACCTATTATTTTCTAGTCATATCTAGAGTGATGCATTCTCTGACTTTCAAATTGTAGATAGAAGCATATGTTTCACAAAATGACCCAAGATTTTACCAGCCAAGGAGTTCATCTCTCAGTTCTTGTAAGAGGAGATGCTTGGGACTATGTTTTCTATAATACTTATTATATACATCCACCATATTTCAAATTCTTTTGCCAAGAATCCTTCTCTGGCCATGCTCTCTCATTTGTCATCTGAAATTTGTCGTTCCAACTTCCTTAACCCTTAATAATTATACAGAGCATTGGAGAATTAATTCGGCTAGGATAAAATAATCCACTTCATCACACGTTATTTTATATGGTTTCTAGTAGTTTTTTTCCAATCAGATAATACACTTACCTAGGGTTGGATCATGGCTTCTTGTTTTGAATCTTCAACATCACTTATCATGACTTATTAATGGAAGGAGTCAACATCACAAGCTGTGTGCTTTTATAGCATTCTTTGGGAAGAAACCATTCTATGTAAGTCAATTTTCCAGATAGCTGATGATTGCTTTTAAGATATCCCTAGATTTACAGGATCTCCAGAGTCCTGTATGGAAAGGAAAGTTTAGACTGTCCTCATCTCCCTCCTTTTTACACCCCTTCCTCACTAGGCTCTTTGTGCAGAATCACATGAGACTTAATTGTTTTCCTAAGATAGGAAAACAAAAGTGAAGTGTATGTTCCTGAGATAAGGGAGAACAGCTAACCTTAGGTAGAAGAGAAGGCTGCAGAATCCTATAAGGAAGTATGAGAGGTTGAAGAAAGGTCTGAATTGCCAGAAAAGAAACATAAAATTTCAGAAAATGCTGAGAAGGCTTAACCCAGAGTTCTGTGCCTGGGCAGAAATGAGAGAGGAGGAGGTGGTCAAGAGAGAAGAGGGTGAGGCAGGGTTGAGGGGCACCGACTTATGTCAGAGAAGTTCACTTAGAGAAATGAAGATGTGGATTCAGCATTTGTCTCTCTAACAGAAGTACAAATTTATTTCCAGGAGTTGGGGTGAGGATGAAATAAAAAGTAATAGTGTAGCAATCACAGGTCCAGTTCTCAGACTGCTAAACCATTCAGTGTGCTGGGTAGTTCTCTTACTAGAATGTGGAACAAAAGGGGAGTCTCTGCAAGTTGAAACCTTTCATACCAGCTGATATGTTTTAAAATTGATATCCTTTTTTAATGTTTGTAATAATTATTTTTGTTGAAAATGATTTTAAAATGATCTATGCACTCTTTAAGTGTATTGCTTCAAGTAAAGGCAGTGCTCAATTATTTGTTGAGCTGCATTAAATGTGCTATAAAGAACATCAATTAAAGTTTTCTTGGTGATTTGGGATTATCATTATCAACTTGTTGACTTGTGCTACAATGCAGCTGTCTCCTCAAGCTCTCTATTGGGGTATGCATGTCTATTTTTTATTTTATTTTTTCACTAAATGGTCTCCATTTGAATGCTTTTGGAGTTTTTCCTGTTCCTTCATGTGCTTCAATGGACTCATTTGCTTCTTTATGTTGTCTTATCTCTAGCAGTCTTTCTTCCATGCAGTTGACTCTTTTAGTCCCTAACTGTTGTGACACCTAATCCTTAAAGCTATTAAGAATTATTTGTAGAATATAAATTCAGAGAGTATGAACTTTTGAGACAGGGTTTCTCAGCTGTGGGTCGTGACCCATTAGTGGTTTAGGACATCAGCATAGTGGCCAGGACTCAATTTTATTATTTAAATAAATAGAAATTGAATAGAGAATATAGTAGGAAGTATAATAAGAAACATAATAGAAAATATTACCATTCATCATATGTGGCAAGTGTAATGTTTTATGAAATCCAGTACTTGTATAATGGTAGGAAATGTAAATTATGGGTTATTATTCTAATATAATGCATCAAAAGACATAATTGAATGAGTTTAGAGCCCCGAACTTTTAGATATATATCCTTTTCTTTGTGTAGCTTATTCCTTGTGACTTCTTGATCTCCATGACATGTCCCTCCTTAATTTTAACCTCATTAAGGAAAGGTCCATGAGACCTCCATTATCTATGATGGACACAAATTTTAAAAACAACTATTAATAAAAAGATTGAGAATCAATGCAAATGTGACATCCTCTTGAGGTAGCAGCAATGACAGAGACCTTCCCACTCATCAAGAGTCTTAGAAGAGAAGACAAAGTCTTAGAGGGAAAGAATGGCAAGTGACAAAGTCTCTCTTTCTCCCATGCAGCAATTAAAGTAGAAATGTGGATCTGGTTATGCTTTTGTTGTGGAAAATGGCTTTAGTCTGATGAGCTGAGAGTGGTGAATGAGCCTCAATAGAAGAGCAGAGGCTGCCTGAGGTAGGGCTGAGGGCACACTTTCAGATAAAGTTGTAACTGGGGTCTTTAACAGTGCTTTTGTGTCCACTCCAGCTTACCATGGAAGGAAATTTGATGGGGAAGCTTGTCAGTGGCCCTAGTTTTGACATGAATAAAAATTTGATGCAGTTAAGTTATATCATAGAATATAAATTAGAGGACATTGCCATATCATTTTGAGACCTGAGGGTGGGGAAGAAGGTGGATAGGAAGGGCATAATTTAAGAAGGGGAATAAGAGGAATAGAAACTCCCAACTCTGCAGAGATGCTAGATGCTTCATTATTTATTCAATACAATGATGATGATAATGGTGATGGTGATGGTGATGGTGATAGTGAAGATTTTAGCCTTTCTATTATCTCTGAAAAGAGGTACAGACCTTTCAGTGTCTTACCTCCTAATTTCTCTTTCCATGCTTCTTTACTTTTCTTCTTTTTACTTTTTGATGCTTCTTTCAGCCTTAAAAGAGTTGGAAGTTTATTGTGCTATTATTTATTGATTGATTCTTCCATGTACTAACATAAATGCTTTTGGTGCCAATATTGTAAAAGTCACCAGGTTGGGTACTTTGAAGGAAATAAAAGTAGATGGAATCCCTTTGCTCCAGAAGTATAGTGGTGGAGGCATTAAGGAGGTAAGAGTTGGGTGCAGTTCTCCATTTCCCTCCTTGGTCCAAATAGATGCAAACCCCAACTCATAAACGTACTTATTTTTCAAAGGACATGGCAAACCAGGAATTCTGTTTTTCTTACTTTGATTTTATCTGCTAGTTTCTGCACTTCTGTTAAGACATAGATAAACCCAATTAGTATAAAAATATCCAGCTTTATTGCAAAAGGCCATATCGTGGCCATATATTTTACACCATCCTCTCATGATTTCTCACTGCGCGCTACCTAGGAATACATGTGAATGTTGGATAAATTGGGAGGCATGGTTTTCTCCATGAATAAAACAAGACCTCAAGAATATTTTCCCAGAAACTCAGCCATCATTAGAATTATTCAAAGAATGAAAACTTCTGAAAGGAATTCCCAATAGCTCATTTGCTATGTAAACAAATTGTGTGTCCTGAAGTTATGGTTGGAGTATATAAAATATTAAAATGTTGATACCTGATAGACTTTAGCATGAAATTTATAGGCAAGCATTCCCTGGAGCAGTGGGAGACATTTGTGGTCCAATGAGCCTTATATTAACAATAAGATAAGGCAAGATAAAGAAGCCCAGAGGATACTGTAGGCATGAATTTTATGCTCAGGATCACCATGGCTCTGATGCTGGGCACTTCCTTGCTCTTTGGCAGTTGTAGAAAATGAGGTCTATACCTACCTGTGCAGATGCAGTTAATTTGTATCATAGAATATAATGTAAAGAAGAAGTAAGGAAGAAGATGGGTGGACAATTAAGGAAACTGATGGACATGAGTGAAAACAACATATTTCTATCATAAAACTTATAATTTACTGAGTACTTTAAGTATAACAATCACTCTTTAAGCCATTTCATATGTCCTTTGTCTTTTCAGCCATTTTATATTCATGATATACCTCTGATATAGATTCTGGCACTATTCCTAAAGAGATGTAGCTATTAGGAGAACAGATGATACTAGGCTTGTCCACTGTTTGCAACCAAGGTGGTTTATTCTGTTTTGTAGGCATGAAGGCAGGTATCACTGGAGCCTGGGCCTGCCCTGCCTCAGAATTCCAGGTAGCAAGTGGGTCATCAAGTAGAGACCAAAATAGGAGAGGTAGCATTCTGCATTCTAAGTTAAGGGAAACTGCAAAGTGTTAGACAGATTATCCAGGTCCCAGCTGAGTGAGCACTCATTCAGAAAGGGACATTCACACAGACATCCTGAATATTACATAGAAATTTGGGCTGAATTTATAGGCTGAATGTAACTCACAAGGGATATGAGACTCAAGAATCACAAGATTAATTCAAGATCTTACCCATAATTGCGATGGGTCTTCTAATATCCAATTAGCTTGCCCTATCTTAAAGTGCTTGACACCAAACCTGTGAGGGAGGCATTAACATTTTAACATCATCATCCTCATAATCATCACCATTATCATTCCTTACCAATAAAGCAATTGTGGCTTAGAGAAGGTAAGTAATTTGCCCAGTTATAAGAGGGTAGGGCTAGCATTTGAACTCAGGTCAAATGTCTCCAGAGAGAATTTTCTTAATAAACTACCACCTTATCCAAATGAAAGCACCTGGCTAATCCATTCATTCAGTAAACTTTTATCTATTGAGCACCTACTATATGCCAGGAACTATTATAAATGTTAGGTATTAGATGGTTAATAAATATTGGTTGGGTAAATGATTGAATTAATAAATATTTATGAACACATAATTCAGAATTACCACTTTTAGGCAATGGCATTTTTGATTAAACTGTTTTATTGGAGGCTGTAATATGAGATCATATTTTATGAGTAGAAGCAGGTATGATCCCACTATCAATTACCCTAATGCAAATCCTATCTTGTATTAGGGAATGAGGGCTGGAGAATCAGGCATTAGATCAGAAGGAAGGCAGAACTCCTTTTATTCTTTCAGTCTCCTTCCTGGCAGTTAGGCTTGGACATGGCAGCAGAGGTACTTGGTGAACTCTAAGAACTATGGATAGCTGTTCCTGTGGATCTTGTATATGGGTCTGAAACTCTGGGCTCTACAATCTTTGGTATTTAGTTGTACTGTATAAATTGTCTTTTGGTCTTGACTTCCATTCTAGTGTTACTGAACATTCTGTAAATTCTTGCTAACAGTAACAGCCTAGTTTTAGCTATGTTAGAGGCAGGGCAATTATAGTTAGGCCAGTGGAAACCCAAGAAGTTTCTCATAGGTAAGAATGGCTGCTGCAATGATCCATTAGTTTTCAGTAGATTGTAGATCTCATGGGGACAGAAGAGGACAGTGTTATGACAGCCTTATGAATACTCAAGAGTAGAAAGAGATGGGAAATTTGTTCTATGCAGAAGTGAATAGAGCTCAAGAGGGTTTGCAGATTTAACCAGCAGACATGTAGTCAGGAGTTAAGGGACAGGAACATGGAAAGGAGTTAATATCATGCAAATGTGGTCTGATTTTGTGGGCATTTGCTGATGCTTGCAAACATAATGCCTTGACTATAATAGTTGCTCATTGATCTCCTATGGTTTAGTGAACAGAGCTGGGCCCTGAATGCCAAGAGACCCATGCCTCAGGTCTGGCTCTTCCCAGGGAATTGCTGGATTAGTTCAGAAGGTGTCCATCTCTTTCTTGGATGCCAAGACTGATGACCTTCTCGTGTGTGACACTTGCCCACTGGAAATCAAAGCCTTATGTTCTGTTCTTACTCTCAGTAATGGCTAAAACTCTACCCTTTCTTTCCCACTCAACAGAACATATAGGAATCCAAGTTAAACATGAAGCTGTTGTAAGAATCATCTTAACTCTTTCAAATTAATATGTAAAAAAGATGTTAACAAACAATAAATAAATGTGAAACACTCACAATGACACTGAGCAAGTTAATCTGTAAGACATCTTCCTGGCCTTTTAATCCATGCCTTCACTATCTTCAGTATGGAGATTCTTTCAATAAAGAAGAGGTAGTAAAAGAGGAAAAGAAAGTGAAAAATTGGGCATGATTCTGTGAAATTATCTAAATATCAATGGGTGGAGAAGATGATAAAGTCTAGGAAGCTGTGCTGGAAAACCCATACACAGAGCTGAATGCTGCAGGAAGAATCCTCCTAGAGAAAGAGAAGCTGGCATCGACACTGCTTAAGTTCCCATCAGCACACTTCAGGTACTCCCCATGACAGGGAGCACAGGGGCATAAACATCTTTCAAGCCCCTTGGCAGTTCAGTGAGGGCCACCAGAGGGGTCAGTCATTAACACCTAAATGAAATGGTTATGAGTGGAACCAAGTTGAAAAAACAAAAAACAAACAAAAAAACAAAATAGCAAACAACTTCATGAAAATCCACATTCCTAGTTTATGTTTAAAGCATGACAAGGTCAGCTTCTTCATCCTCATCCCAAGTGAGTGGATTCAAGAGGAGGGATGGAGAGACTTCCAGGAATATAATGTCAAAGTAGGTAGGTTGGGCTCAACTCTCTCACATAAAACAATGGAGGGAGAAGTGGATGTGACTCAAGCAATTGGGCTCCCATCTATCATATGGGAGGCACAGTGTTCAATTCCTGGGGCCTTCTGGTTAAGGCAAGCTGGCCTGTGTGCAAGCTGGCCTAAGCAGAGTCCTGGCCCACGCAAGAATGCTGGCCTGCACAGGAGTGCTGGTCTGTGTAGCAAGCTGGCCCGATCAGAGAGCTGGCACAACATGATGATGCAACAAGAAAGACACAGAGAAGAGACAATAAGAGACAGCAGACCAGGGAGATGAGGTGGAAAAAGAGATTGAGAACCTCTCTTCTACTCTGGAAGGTCCCAGGATAGGTTCCTGGTGCCACCAAACGAGAAGACAAGCAGACACAGAAGAACACAGCAAACGGACACAGAGAGCAGACAACAAGGGGGTGGGGAATAAATAAATAAATAAATATTGAAAAACAAAACAAAACAATGGAGGAAGGGCAAAAAGCTATGAGAGGGAGCTGCTTTGGGAATCTGCATACCAGAAGAGGTCCTGTGCATCATCCAGGAGGGAGAGGGACAGAGAGTCAAATGAAAACAGTGTTTTACTCACCCTTGTAATTGGGAATGGCACATATACCACACTCTCAAGGTGAATACCCTTGGCTCACTGCAGCCACCTAAGTGAGAAAGAACATTATCCTTCCTAAAAGGAAGAGGGGTCTGGTGGAGGGTGGAGAGTGACTTCTTTCAGCAAGTTTGGCCAGTTGAATCTCCTTTGAATCTGAAAAAAGACCCCAGCCAGTGCGAAGTGGCCCTAGGGAGAGGGGAGTGGGGATCTGATCAGTTAGGCTGTCATACCCATCTGCCCTGGGAGAAAGGAACTAGGTCAGTGAGAAGGTACACAGAGACATGCATCAAACCAGCCTGGAAGAGAAGGAAGCGAGGAGAGATAGCCAGCAAACCATCTGAAGCTCAACTCCCCTGAGGAAAAGGGGACAGGTATAAGCTGTCTTATCTTATCAGAAGCCTACTTAACTTGTGGAGTGGGTATAGGTCAGTATAGGAACACCTGCCCCACATATACGAGGTCTCTGGTTAGATTCCTGGAGCCTCATGAGAGAAGGGATCCAGAGAGTAATCCACTGCTTTAGTCAGGCACCTAGCTGAAACCTTATACAGGGTACTTGCAGACTGAGATTGTTTTTGTTGTTTGTTTTAGGTTTTTTATCGATTTTTAATTTTTATCATTTATTTATTTATTATTTTTATTCTTTATTTTATTCACTAAAACTGGGTACTTTACCTGTGGAGAGCAGGCTGCAGGGTTATTGATTGATGAGCACTGTCAGTCTGAGATGGTTCCTAGGGACTAACAGAGAAGTCTGTTTTCCCAGGGTTTTTTTTTTTCCCCCTAATTAGATTTGCTTGATGTCTTTTCTCTTTTTTTGTTTCCTTTTTATTCTTTTCCTTGTTTTTTCTTCTTAGTTTCTTTATTTCTTTTATTTCTTTTAATTTTTCCTCTTCCATTGCTTTTCTTTCATTCCACTTTTTCTTGTTTGGTCTTCTTTTTTTTTTTTTCTTCTTCTCATCTTTCCAGTCTTTTATGTTTGTCTATTGTTTTCTTGTTTCTTTTTATTACATTTTAAAAATTCTTATTGCTTCTATTTTTATGATTTTTTCACTCATTACTTATTTATTATCCTGATTCTTTTATGGCTCCTTTTTATCTTTTTTATCATTACTTTTATATTTTTTTCTCTTCTTTTCTATGGTCTTAATGCTTTTTGAGGGAATACAGAATATTACAAGGATATAGAATAAGAGGAACCTAGGTGTCAAAAAATAATCTTACCTTCTCCACACAAAATAAATAAAACCCTAGAAAAGAAAGAAAAGCTAACTATCTGAAAAAGCCCATCAAGATAGACAGATGCCTAGACACCAACACGAAATTAAAGTCATACTAAGAAACAGGAATACAAGGCCCAGTCTAATGAACAAACTAAAAAAAAGGAGGAGACACAGAACATGGAATGACTAATTAAGGATGTCCAAGCAAATATCATGAATCAACTTAAAGAAGTGAAGAAAGAACAAAAGGATATTAAGAAGACACTGGGGGAGCATACTGAAGAAATCATGAACATACATAAAAACATAATAGCTCTGTTGATGATGAATGGCACAATGCAAGAAATCAAAAATATGTTGGAAGCATAAAATCAGATTTGAACTGGCAGAGGAAAGAATTAGTGGCATCAAAGATAGTACATCAGAAATTGGATGGAGTAGAACAGATAGATAAAAAGATAGGAAAAAAACTCAGTACGGACTCAGAGAACTTAATTACATCAAATGGACAAACATATACATTACAGGCATCCCAGAAGAAAAAGAGAAGGGAAATGGGACAGAAGGAATCTTGGAGGAAATAATGGTTGAACATTTCCCAACTCTTTTGAGAGACATGGACATACATATCTAGAAAGTAGAGTGCACCTCAAACAGTATAAATCCTAACTGACCTACTCCAAAACATATACTTATCAAATTGTTAAATGCTCAATACAAAGAAAGAATACTGAGAGCAGCAAGTGAAAAGTGGTCCATCCCCATGCAAGGGAAGCTCAATATGATTAAGCACTGATTGCTCATCTGAAACTATGGAGGCAAGAAGGCAGTGGTATGACATAGTTAAGGTGTTAAAAGAAAACAAAAACACCTGTCAACCAAGAATTCTGTATCCAGCAAAGCTGTCATTCAAAAATGAGGGAGAGGTCAAATATTCGCAGATAAAAGGAAATTAAGAGAGATTGTCAAGCAAAACCTGCCCTTTAAAAAATACTAAGAAGATCTGCAGGCAGGTTGAAAGGGGAAAAAAAAAAGGAGAGAGAGGGTTGGAGGAGAGTGTAGAAAAGAAGATTAATAGTAAGAATAACTAAAAAGATAAAAAGAGAAATAAAAACAAAATGTGTCATATATAAATCTAAAGAAAATATGGCTAATGTAAGTAATGCCTTGATAGTAATAACATTGAATATTAATGGATTAAACTCTCTGATTAAGAGACACAGATAGGCAGAATGGATAAAGAAATATGACCCATTTAAATGCTGTCTACAAGAGACTCACCTTAGATGAAAAACTCACCAGAGATGTGAGGAGGTTGCAAATGAATGGTTGGAAAACTACAAAAAAAGTGTAGGAGTAGCTATGCTAATATCAGACAAAATAGGCTTTAATGTCAGATGATTGTAGGAGACAAATAAGGACACTATGTCTTAATAAAAGAAGTAATCTATCCAGAAGAAAAAATACTCATAAACATTTATGCATGTAACTAGGGTGCCCCAAAATACATGAGGTGGACATTGGAAAAATTAAGTGGAGAAATAGATGCCTCTACAATTATAGTGGAGGACTTAAATATACCATTATGACCCTTAGGCAGAATATCTTGAAAGAAGATCAATGAAGAAAGAGATCTTAAATAATACATTAGAGGATCAAGACCTAATAGATATATACAGAAATCTACATACAAATACAGCAAGGTATACATCATTCTCAAATGCATATGGATCATTCTCCAGGACAGACCACATGCCATGTCACAGAACAACCCTTAGTGAATTCAGAAATACTGAAATTTTACAAAGTATTTTCTCTGACCACAATGGAATGAAGTTAGAAATCAGTAAGGGGCAGAGAACAGAATAGATACAAAGATATGGGAGTAAACAATAGCCTCTTAGAAAATCAGTAGATCAGGGAAGAAATTGCAAAGGAAATCAGCAATTACCTTGAAACAAAAGAGAATGAGAGCACAACATATCAAACTATATGAAATGCAGCAAAAGCAGTGATGACAGAGAATTTACAGCCATGAATGTCTATATTAAAAAAGAATAACATGTTAAAATCAAAGAACTAACTGCACACTGAAGGAATTAGAGAAAGAGCAAGCAACTAACCTCAAATCAAGCAGAAAGAAGAAAATAACAGTGATTAGAACAGAGCTAAATGAAATTGAGAATAAAAAGAAAAACAAGAAAAAATTAACAAAACCAAAAGCTTGTTCTTTAAGGAGATTAATAAAATTGGCAGGTCCTTAGAAAGACTAGCAAATAAAAATAAAAAGAATATGCAAATAAATAAAATAAAAAACAAGGGAGGGAATATCATCACTGATTCCACAGTATAAGAAAATATCAGAAGAGGATACTTTGAAAATTTGCATGCCAACAAGATTAATAATTTAGATGAAATAGACAAATTTCTAGAAACACACATGCTGCCTACATTGGCAAAAAAAAAAAAAAAAAAAGATGAACTCTACAGACCAATCACAAATAATGAGATTGAATTAGTCATCAAAAACCTCCCAACTAAGAAGAGCCCAGGACCAGATGACTTCACAGATGAAATCTACTAATCATTCTAGAAAGAACTAACACCAATCCTACTTAAACTCTTCCAAAAAATAGAAGTGGTGGGAACATCATTCTATGATGCCAGCATCAACCTAATACAAAAACCATTTAAAGATGCAACAAGAAAAAAAAAAAACTACAGACCAATCCCTCTAATGAAATTGAATGGTAAAATCCTCAACAAAATACTTGCTAATCATATTCAACAACACATCAAACAAATTATATACCATGACCAAGTGTGTTCTATCCCTGGTGCACAAGGATAGTTCAAAATAAGAAAATCAATCAATTAATGAATCACATTAATAGAATGAAAGAAAAAAAATCACATGATCATCTCTATTGATGCAGAAAAAGCATTTGACAAAATATAGCTTCCTTTCTTGATAAAAACACTTCAAAAGGTAGGAAAAGAAGGAAAATTTCTCAACATGATAAAGGGTATATATGACCCATAGCTAACATCATATTCAATGGTGAAATGCTAAAAGCTTTCCCTCTGTGATCTGGAAACAAGACAAGGATTCCCACTGCCATTGCTGTCATTTAACATTGTGTTAGAAATACTTGCTTAAACGCTTAGGCAAGAAAAAGCTATAAAAGGTATCCTAAATTAGAGAGGAAGAAGTAAAAATTTCACTATTTGCAGATGGCATGACCCTATACATAGAAAGCCCCAAGAAATCTACAACAAAGCTTCTAGAGCTGATAAATGAGTTCAGTAAAGTAGTAGAATGTAAGAGCAAGATGCAAAAATCAATAGCATTTCTGTACAACAGTAATGAGCAATCTGAGAAGGAAATGAAGGGAAAAAATCCATTTATAATAGCAACAAAAGATTCAAATACCTAGGAATAAAGTTAACTAAAGGTGTAAAGGACTTGTATGCAGAAAACTACAAAATATAGCTAAAAGATTGGGAGGCTAAACATCATTAAGATGTCTGTCATACCCATATTAATTTACATTTTAACACAATCCCAATAAAAATTACAACAGAATGTTTTACTGAATTGGAAAAGCTATGAAATTTATGAAATTTATGAAAATTATGAAATTTATTTGGAAGGGCAATGGACCCTGAATAACCAAAAACATATTGAAAAAGAAAAAACAAAATTGGAGGAATCATGCTATCTGATGTTAAAGCATACTACAAAGCTACAGTGGTCAAAAGTGCATGGTATTGGCACAAGGATTGACATTCTGACCAAAGGAACTGAATTGAGTGTTCTGATATAGATCCTTATATATATGATCAACTGATATTCTACAAGGCCACCAAGCCCATTCAACTGGGACAGAATGACCTCTTCAACAAATGGTGCTTGGAAACTGGAAATCCATATCCAGAAGAATGAGGGAGGATTGTCATTTCATGCCCTATACAAAAATTAACTCAAGATGGATCAAAGACCTAAATCTAAGAGCCAAGACCCTAAAGCTCCTGGAGGATAATGTAGGGAAGCATCTATGAGAAGTTGTACTAGGAAATGGTTCATAAATTTTATACCCAAGGGATGAGCAAAGAAAGATAAAATTGATAAAAGAGAACCCCTCAAACCTAAAAACTTTTGCACTTCAAAGGAGTTTGTGAAGAAAGAGAAAAGGTAGCCTACTCAATGGAGAAAATATTTGGTAACCATTTATCCAATATCCAGCATATATAAAGAAATTCTATATCTTGAAATATAAAAGACAACATATTTTAAAAAATGGGCATGAGATTTGAATAGACACTTCCCCAAAGAAGAAATACAAATGGATAAAATGTACAAGAAAAGATTCTCAACATCACTAGCTATTGGGGAAATGAAAATCAAACCAAGACATCATCTTACATGTATTAGACCGGTGGCTATTAAAAACAAAACAAAACAGAGAACTACAAGTGTTGGAGAGGATATGGAGGAAAGGGGACACTCATCCACTGCTGGTGGGAATATAGTATGCTATAGCCATTGTGAAGGACAGTTTGGTAGTTCCTTAGGAAGGTAACTATAGAACTACCATATGATCTGGCAATCCCATTTCTGGGTATATACCAAGAAGAATGGGAAGCAGGGATGAGAACAGATATATGCATACCTATGTTCATAGTGGTATTATTCAAAAGTTGCAAGCAATCCAAGTATCAATTAACAGGTGAATGAATAAGTAAATTGTGGTATATACATACAATGGAATATCGCTCAGCTGTAAGAAGTAATGCAGTGTTAGCACATCAGACAATGTGGATGAGTCTTGAAGACTTTATGTTGAGTGGAATAAGTAAATATTACACGACCTCACTATATGACTTAAGCAGATTGAACAGATTCACAGAGCTAGAGTCTGGAAGACAGGTTATCAGAAGACAGAAAAGGAGTAGAGGGTAGTGGGCCAATGCTCAATATGGGCAAAATCTATGATAAAGTAGAAGGGGATGGTTGGGCAGTGGATGGAGTGATATTGGTGCAGTAATATAATTAGGTTCATTGGTGCAGGAATGTGAGAAGCAGTAAGGTGGAGGAATTTGGTTGGACTATCCACGGAACTGGGGGGAAGGTCGGAGGAAGGAGCAAATAAACTCTGGGGATTTGCAGGTCTGTGGTTAAAACTACAATGGTGGGAATGTTCTTTTGACAAATATGGCAGGGGAGGGCCACTAGTGCAGGACGTCAGGGGTGGGGGGAGGGATATGTGGGATAGGGTGCACCTGGGGCATGCCTCTATGGAAGATGAAAGTGTTCATCTTGTCATAGTGCGTTATCTCAGTGTGTGGAGACCTCCAAAATAAACAAGAAAATTATTAAACTCCCATCCTGGGGAATCTTGGTATGTTCTCAGTTAGAGGCGCAAGAATCTCTTGAGAACATAGGCAGTGCCTCATAAAAAACAGACCAATATGCCAAGTTCTCAATATTATTACATGAACCTTATTCTTCAAAAATCAAAACTTAGTAGTTACAATAGGTTCCAAGGTGAGAGGGAGTGAAAAATAGAATAGATGGAACATAGGGCATTTTTAGAGCATTGGAATTCTTCTGCATGATCTTGCAATGGTGGATACAGCTATTTTAAATTTTGTTAAAACCTGTAAAAGAGAAAATGAGCAGAGAAGACAACACAGACAGCAAAAACAGCATGGGGGAGTAAAGGGAGGGGGAGAAATAAATAGATCTTTTAAAAAAGTGTATAGTACAAAATGTAAATCGTAATGTAAATCATTCACCATGCTTAGTAGCAATGCTTTAACATTTGTACATCAATTGTAACAAATGTACCATACACATAAAAAATGTTAATAGGGGAGTGGGAAGGGAAAAGGGTTGTATATATGGAATCCCCTATAATTTCTATGTGACTTTTCAGTAACCTAAAGCTTCTTTGAAGATAAAATGGAACAAACTAAGACACTGGGGGAACATATGGAAGAAACTGTCACTGTACATAAAAGATAACATATCTTATAGTATTTTAAAAGACTATAGCATTTTTTACTTTTATTTTTTTATATTTTAGTATTTTTTCATATTTTGCTTTTTTAATTATTATTTTTTAGTATTTTGTTCATTTTTTGGCTTTGTTTTTGGAGTGGTTTTGGATTGCAAATGGGTCACACCTCATTCAGAGAAGAATCATTGTGAAGGATGTCAGTGATAGGAAGATGTGTGGTGAGGGGTGCACCTTGGACATGCATTTATAGATATGAATATGTCAAGTGGTCATGGGGTATTGTCTTGGTGAGTGGAGACCCACATAACAACTGAAAGAGTATTGAATTTCCATCCTGGAAAGTCTTCCCACATTCTCTAATAGAGTGTCAAGAGTTCCTAGAATACATGGTGAGTGTCTAGCAAAGTAAGACAGACTAATATGCCAGACCCTTGACATTGATGGTTATACTTATGAACCTTGTTCTTGTGAAATTGAAACTTAGACTAGTATTATATATTGCCTGAGTTACCTCTTGAAAGCCTCCTTGTTGCTCAAATGTGGCCTCTCTCCAAGCCAAACTCAATGTGTAAATGCACTACCTTTTCCCCACAATGGGACATAACTGCTGGGGATGAACCTCCCTGGCAGAGGGATTATTACCAAGCATCAACTAGCAATTCATTTGGAAAAAGACCTTGACCAAAATGGGGAAATATTAAATACAAATGAGTTTTTATGACTGTGATGGTTAGGCTAATGTGTCAACTTGGCCAGGTATTGTGCCCAGTTGTTTAGTCAAGCAAGCACTGGGCAAATAGTAATATAAGGGCATTTATGGGCTTTAGTCACCAGTGTGTTTACTGTATAGATAGTGGGTTACATCTACATCAATCAGGGCGATTGCTGTTGGCAATGAGTGATGCTTTATCCAATCAGTTGAATGCCTTAAAAGAGGAAGTGATTTCAGCATTCAGAGAGAATTTTCAAGCTCATCTTTGGACAGCCAACATCTTCTGGAAACTCACCAAGTACCTTCATTGGACTTTCACTGGAGCCTCTAGTTTGCAGTCTGCCTACAGAACCTGGTCTTGTGCATCCCCACAGTCATGTGAGAGATTTTTATAAAATCCCATACTATTGACAGATATCTCCTGTTGATTCTGTTTCCCTAGAAAACCCTGACTAATACAGCTTGGTACCAGGAGAGGTTCTTGAGGAACAGAGTCTTAAACATGGAATGTCTGAGGTGGTTCTGGGAGTTTTGCAATTTGTTCTCTATTATAATCAGACTCAAGGGTACTAATGACTCCCTTTCCAATAATGAAGATGCTGCTAATAGTCCATGGCATGGGTTGGCAATAGAGATATGCAAAATGTCATCCCTGGATTCCCCTACTTCCATTCTTATAAAACCAAGGATCTTGGTGAGCATGTTTTCAATACTTTAACAGAGTTTTTTTGAGTCAAAAGGTATAATGATGTTGGATGGCTCCTCCTAGATACTCTGAATACAGTTACAAAAGAAAGAGATGAGCTAAAGTCTTCATATTTGAAACTTAAATGCTGCATGAATGATGTGAAAGTTCCTATGTGTACTCTGAAAGAAAATCTTGTCTCCTATAGCCATAAACTTGAGATATCTGAGAACCAAACTCAGACTCTCATTGTACGAGTAGCAGAGTTACAAAGGAAACAAAAATCTCAACCCCACAGGGTTTCTGCAGTTAAAGTGTAGGCATTAATTGGAAAGGAGTGGAACCCAGAGGATTGGGATGGAGACATATGGGATGATGATAATATTGGTGGGGACATTGGAATCCTAAATTCTGCTGAGACTTTACCAGATAAACCTGTGGAGACCACATCTTGTCAACCTTGTATCACCCAGCCTTCAGCCTGCCCCAGGGAGTCAAGAACTCCTTCCAGCCCTGAGGTGGGTACCAGCTAAATGGATGCCTGCACTGCCAAAGTGGTTACAGTCACTGCTGAATGCCCAATCTGCCAGCAGCAGAGGCCCACAGTCAGGCCCCAATATGGCACCATTCCATGAGGTATCCAGCCTGCTACCTGGTGGCAGGTGGACTACATTGGACCACTTCCACCATGGAAAGGGCAGCAATTTGTTTTAATTGGAATAGACACATACTCCAGATATGGGTTTGCATTTCCTGCATGCCATGCTTTTTCCAAAACTACCATTCATGGACTTACCAAATGTCTTATCTACTGCCATGGCATTCCATGCGGCATTGCTTCTGATCAAGGAACCAATTTAATAGAAAACGATGTGTGGGAATGGGCACTTTCCCATGGAATTTACTGGTCTTACCATGTTCCCCATCACCCTGAAGCAGCTGGGTTAATAGAATGGTGGAATGGCCTTTTGAAGACTCAATTATGGCACCAACTAGGTGGTGCAGAGGTGGGGCAATGTTCTTCAGGAGTTTGTGTATGCTCTTATTCAGTGTTCACTCTACAGTACTGTTTCTCCCATAACCAGGATTCATGGGTCCAGGGACCAAGGGGTGGAAATGGGAGTGGCATCACTTACTATTACCCTTAGTAACCCACTAGGAAAATTTTTGCTTCCTGTCCCTGCAACCTTAACCTCTGCTGGTCTATAGGTTTTAGTTCCAAAAGGAGGAGTGCTGCCACCAGGGAACTGGAAATTAAGACTGCCATCTGGCCACTTTGGACTCCTCTTACCTCTGAATCAAAAGGTGAAGAAGGGAATTACTGTATTGGCTGGGGTGATTGACCCTGACTATCAAGGGGAAATATGACTGCAGCTACATAATGGTGATAAAGACAGTTTGCCTGGAATACATGAGATCATCTGGGGCATCTCCTAGTACTGCTATGCCCTGTGACTAAAGTCAGTGGAAAATCACAACAACCCAATCCAAGCAGGAGTAACAATGGCCCAGAATCTTCAGGAATGAATGTTTGTGTTACATCATAAGGCAAAGAATCATGTCCAGATGAAATGCTTGATGATGGTAACAGGAACATGGAGTGGATAGTGGAAGAAGGTAGTGATAAATAAGAAATTTGACCACATGACCAGTTACAGAAAAAAGGAATGTAATAGTCATGCATCTTTCTTCCTTGTTTCATTATGAGTATGATTGTATATATACACAAAACAAATTTCTTTGTTTTCTTCCCCAACCTTTCCCCTATTATATGTAAAGTTGTATTAGTTTCATGCCATAATATTTAAGGATGTCACATTTAAGAGTGAATATCACTGGAGGACTTGCACCCTATTCTATAGGGAATTAATGCTATTCTGGTTGTATGCAGGAGAGTTGAACATGGTTAGGCAGAAATATATATGTATGCATGTCTATTATTGTTTTTATTTCAAGGCTAATTATGGTTTAAGGTAATGTGTATGGTTGCCAAGTTGACTGGGGGTGGATTGTGATGGTTGGGCTACTTGGCCAGGTAATTTTGCCCAGTTGTTTGGTCAAGCAAGCACTGGGCTAATTCATAGACTTTAATCACCAGTAAGTTTACTGTATAGGTAGGGGATTATATCTACATCAATCAGGGAGATTGCCATTAGCAATGGGTGACGCTTTATCCAATCAGTTGAATGAATTAAAAGGGGAAGTACTTTCAGCATTCAGGATAGCCAACATCTGGAAACTTATCAAGGACCTTCATTGGACTTTCCTTGGAGACCCTGGTTTGCAGCCTGTCTGCGGACTGGCCTTGTGCATTCCCACTGTCATGTGAGAGGCTCATAAAATCTCATACTGTTGACAGGTATCTCCTGTTGATTCTGTTTCCCTAGGGAAACCTGATTAATACAATGGCTAAGAGATTTCAAAGTGAGTCAGGAGGTCATTCCAGAGGTTACAGTTATGTGTGTCTCAGCAGGATCTCGTTGACTGCCACCTAAACACTATCTCAAACAGCAGGACTCCTGAGGGATCTAGAGACGTCTAAACACTATAGGCAAGGCAGACAATTTCAGGAATTCAGCACCCTGTCAGTGGGCCTTACTTTGAAATATACTCCCCAATGTAACAGAGTTAGACTCATTTATATAATAACTTCCTTACACATGGCTCTTCTGCTCCTTCATTTTAACCTATAATTAGCACTATACGCTAAATATATGTCCCAGATACTTAAATCTTTGGTCTGTTTATGTGCGAGTTGAGTCATGAATTTTTGCAGAGTTGCAACACCTACTGTCCAGTTCATTGGACTTGCCCAGGAAAACTAATAAAAGAACGATGATAGACAACATGCATTACCAAAAAACAGAGAGTATCTACAACTGCAAGCAAGGCAGTTTCATCCATCTGCCCTATGGAACCTAAACCCCTCTCAATCAGAAATAGAGTGGGCATCACCATCCCCAAATCCCCAAGATTCAGGAATGAACAAACGTAAGGAGGGAATGTAACTTTGGACTAAAGGAGACATTATTATTCCTGCAATGGAAGAACCCGTATCATTTAAATAAAGGCAGGGGCCTCTAGGTGTACTGAGAGAAGGGAGAGGGAAGAGTAGGTGTAACATAGGGACATTTTCAAGACATTGGAATTGTCCTGCATGACATTACAATGATGGACACAGACCATTGTGCATCTTTTCAAAATCTATAAAATTGTGCAAGGCAAAGCATAAAGTATAATGTAAACTATAGTCCATGATTAATAGCAATGCTTCAATATGTGTTCATCAATTTATTTTATCCCCTTCCCCCTTGCGGCTTTTTTTGCTTGCTCTCTCTATGTCCATTGACTGCGCGTTCTTCTGCATTTTTGTCTCCCTTTTTGTTGCATCACTGTGGTTAATGTGGGAAAGTGTGGAAGGGGGAGGGGGAATGGGAGGGGAAATTCCCTATATTTCTGATAGAACATTTATATAATCTAAAACTTCTTTAAAAAAAAAAAAGTAAAAAGTAAATAGAAAAAGAAGAGGGATGGAGCATGACCTGATCTGATCAAGCCACTTCACTATTATTTTCTCTTCCTCATTTTTGCTTTGCTCTCTCAGCATCCCAGGGAGTGAGTATATCAGTGGCACTTACCAAGGAAGGAAAAATGGAGGTGCACAAACTTGCAGGATCATTCATTTGTGGTCAAATGGATAGCAGACCTGGGAATAAAACAATGACTCCATTCATCTGTCCTGGGATTCTCCCAAGTTCCCAGCACTGTGTTATTTTCATTCCTGGCCTCTAGAGTAAAAGGAAATTTAAGGCTGTTCTACTTCTCCTAAGCTTATAATCCACAGGCAGGCTCCTGGGGTGGGAAGGAGGGGTGGTGTCTCAAACTGAATTCATGCTTTTTCATGAGGTCAGGAGATTTTCACTGGGTAAGTGTAACTTTCACTTCTGACAAGGAACGACATAGCTTCGCTTGATCAGCACGTAATTCTTAGGAAAAAAACATTTGGCTGAGCTAAATGGAAAAGCATCAGGCACAGACAGATTAAATTTTCCTTTAAATAAACATAGCCTTTCAAAAAGGCAAGAAAAACGTTTGGAGCAAAACATGCCAGGCATGAAAATTTCAGATGAAATATCTACCCACCCTAGGAAAAGCAACAATCACTCCATGATCCCTGAATAAGCTAGAATGGCCTACTTGCTAAATCAACAAGAATGGTTTCAAGGTGCTTACAGGCAGAGGCATGGCTCCCAAACACCAAATCCAAAACTCCCTCAGTGCTGCTGGGTGTCCACACTTACCAAGTATTGAATTAATTGGTGTTTGGGATACTTGATGTTTTCCCAGCCTTCAGTTTAACTATGAAGATTACAAAATAACTTGGTGCCCTAAGGAACCAGCAGAGTCTTCACGGTAAATGCATTGGCTAGGTTTTAGTCTGATCACCTTGCAACACGAAATAATGTTGCTCAGTTTGCTTCTTAAAACTCTTTACAAGATTTTCTTGTAAGTCTCATCACTTGTCTTTCTGTTTCCATTATGGGCCCATTTTCTTCTGTCCAAATCCTATTCCTTTCACCTTTTTTTTTTTTTTTTTTAACCTCAGTGACCCAAGTTAGAAGGCCAAGACCTTTGTTGTTTCATTTCCCTTACCCAAAATATTTAGTTAATCACTGTCTTAGTTTCCCCGAACTGCCATAACAAATACAACACAGTGGTTGGCCTAAACAACAGGAACTTATAGGCTCACAATTTGAAGGTCAGAAGTCCAAGATCAAGTTAACTATAGGCCATAATTTCTCTTGGAGTCTACAGCATTTTGCTGCTGGCTTCATCTCGGCTTCCATCACAGGTCAATTTCTCTCTCCTCTCCAGCTTCTCCTAACTGACTGCATCTGAATTTCCTCTGCTTATTAGGATTTCAACCACATCAGATTAAGGCCCACCCTCATTCAGTTCATCACAAATAATGTAGTCAAAGATTCTGTTTACAAATTGGTTCACACCCACAGGGCCAGGGATTAAAGGCCTTGAATTTGTCTTTTGTGGGGCCATGATTCAAGCCCCTAAAATTATCAAGTCCAAATAATTTTACCTATTTCCTCAAATTCATATATTGTTTCAATAAGTATCTATTAAGGAATGTGATATGTATCAGTCACAGATTTGTATATCAATGATATTGGAGAGAATTTGGTGATGTTTACTTGGAATTACCTTCTAGTGGGAGAGGCAAACAATGAACAAATAAACAAGATAATTTCATAGAGATATCTTATGAAAATGATAAAATGGAGTATTCTGTTAGAGAATGACTTATTGTGAGAAAAGTCCTCTCCAAAAGAATGGTATTTAAGCTAAGGCATATGTGATGTGAAGGAGGCAGCTACACAATACTGCAGGAAGAGAAGTGCAGGGTGCAGAAATATCAGGAGCAGAAGAGCCAAATAAACCATGCCTTGGCTCCTGACAGATGGAAAGTATGAGATGAAAATGCACATTGTCTTCAGCCTCTAAGTTTTTGGTAGTATGTTACAGTAGTTGTAGGATTCTAAAGCAAAGGCCTTCTTTTATCTGGTCTCTATGGAATTCTAGCCTTAATGGACGTCTAGCCTTATCAGTCATCTTGACCGGCTTCAACATTTATATGTCAACAGCACTAAATGGTTAGCATATTCTTGTCTTTTCCTTACCATCTTTCACTCCCCTACCCTAGGAGATGCTGGTCCTATTCCTGAAATTTCCTCTCTCTTTCCTTTACCCTTCTCTTTACCTGATATATTCACCTGGGAAGGCTAAGTTCGAGATTCATCTTCATCCATTCATTCTCTCTGTCAACAATTATTTATTGGGCATGCATTCTGTAGCAGTCAGTCAAGAGAGTGATAAACAAAAATCTCTTTTTATCTCTATTATATTCCAGTGGGGGAGAGAGAAAGAGATCTTTAAACAAATTAAAAAACTAATGAATGTCAAAATTCTAATGGGATAAAATATATGATGGAAAGAAAGATCAGAAAAAAAGAATATCAATGGTTCCTCCACAAAGACTTCCAGGCCTATCCCTATCTGCCCCACTATTTTGCATCTCCTCTCTATAGAATGGAAGTATACTGAGATTAGCAATGGTTTCTAGTTTACTTTTACATTCCTAGTAGCTAGACCGTGTGCCTATCACTTTGCATATATATAGTAGTGTTTGTTGAAAGAATGAATATAACATCGGTCAGCTCCTGTTGGACTCTACAAAGCCAGAGCAAAAGAATACAAAACAAAAGCAAAATGGGGAAAACTCGATTCACCCTGTTCCTGAATCAAGAAGGCCTGACCTAGAGATTTAATATCCAACAGAGTGGGACATTAATTAGCCAGCTGCTTCCAACATATTTCCCAGCATCCCTGAGCACTTGTTTTAACATGACCTTGCAGCCTCCCTTGTCCCTGTCCCCAAAATGAGTCATCAATCTTTCTTACTTCTATTCACAGTCCCAGATGCCCCTCTAGTTCCATTAGCTCAGTTCATTACTCTGGGATTTCCTTGTTACCTAGTTCCTTCTAGTCCCATTCCCTGTGTTTAATTCCCCTGCCCTTCCAGACACGGGCTCTGCCAATCAGACTCCAGTGCTGGACTTTGAACTAGGAGATGCTAACTTAAAGAATCAGGCCCTACATGGGGACCTTTCAGGAAACCGTTGTTGTGACTACATCCAGTTTCTAGGGAGAGGGGGTCCTTAAGGGTCTGGCAGAAGCATCTGGAGCTTCCATAGCATCTATGCCTGGTAAAGGCAGAAGGTTGTCTTTACTGGGACCAGCTCTGCAGTGTGACTTTGGACATTCTTCTGTGCTACATAGCCTGGAGATTCTGTGAAATACCAATATATCTTAATAAGTTTCTTAAACTTCCTAACCTGGTTTATATTTTTTACAGAGAACTTTACCGCAGACACCTCTAATTCTCCCTTTATCCATAGCTTGGACATTCATTCATCTGAAAAAGCAGACCACCTAACAGATATGCTTATTCTCACCTGACACCCCACTATCCATCCAGCTCCTACTACAAACACACAGAGAGTAGATGCTTCGAGTGTGGGTGAAGGTCTAAAACTTCCTAGTGGTTACAAGTTCTCTTGGGTTTATTATTCCACTGATCCTTTCCACTCCTTAGTTGGTCTCCCTGAGCCCCTGACCCAACCAAGTCATTATCTTCTACGCACCAACTGCGATCTTCCCATAAGATGCTTAGCTAGTCTGGCTGGTATAGGAATGTTATTTTTCAAATCTCTAAAATGGAGAGCTAAGGGCACTGGTTTGGGTAGTATCACTTGAGGAGTACCAAAAGACTGGCCCATTTCCAAACATCTCCCAGAAAAGAAAAGAAAACAAAACAAAACAAAAATCCTCACTGTGGTGGCCTCATAAGCAAATGCTGCACAAATCTGCTGCCAAGGAAATGATATCCTTCTAGATACTCAAAGGTAGAGCTTAATCAAAAACAGAAAGAGAAAAAAAGTTCTAAAGCGAGCAGCCTAATTTTTTTTCCTACACCATGATCTCAGCACACCCATTATATTGGCAGGCCAGCTCACTCATGCAGTTACCCATGTGAGTGGGAGGCAGCAACCAAGGCAGGTTCAGGATAGGATGGAGTCCATCAGTGTAGGAGTTCCCCATTTTCAAAGGACAGCTGGGCCCCTCATCAGCAGCAATGGCAATAGGCCCACCAGATGCAGTGTTCTAGGTGGAGGTGGAGATGGAGGATGCATTGAAAAATCACTGAGAGTATGCTGATGCAATTCCCACAGCCACACTGCTGTATTAAGCACCTTCTCAATATTTCCATGTCTTCTTCTTCTCCTCCTCCCTCCTTCTTCTTCTTCCTCACTCCTCCTCCTCCTCCTCTTCTTCTTGTCCTCACCTGCCTATGGATTTTGGCATAACAAAATATATATTAATTTGAAATTCCAAGATTTAATCAGATTTAGTTATAAAACCAGTTGCTCTCTCCTGCATCCTACCAAGGTTCTTTCATGACCAAGGGAAATGGTGATGTGCAAAAAAGGCCTACCCTGGATGTTAGGCCTGCTTTCCTTATTGGTCCTTTCACTTCCTGTTCCCAGGGCAAGTCACTTCCCAAGCCTGAGCATCTTTTTGCCCAAATTGGAATCTGTTCCACCTGAAGAGTGCTATGGAAATGTACCTGGTCTATAACATATTTGTCATGGACTGTCAATAATTGTTTGAAGGATCTGTTGCAGAATCAGTGGCCAGCTCTATTACGAAGCACAGTCTTGAAACCAACTGCAAGGAAAAACATTAGGAATATATTAGCTGAAGGGCTCCCTTTCTTACCTCACTCTTTGGCTAGGGTTGAAATGATACAGTCAGCATCTGGGTCCCCACATAAACAGCTGTCTACATGAAACAAGGCAGGAGGCCCATATTAAATAATGAAGATAGAATACATTAATTACACCATGGTAAGTAATGATCATATAAAATATGACCATTATATGATTGTTATTACTTTTACTACATTATTCATGCTGACATAAATATAACAGCCCACTAGTCATCAGTGTCATACTGCTTTTATAGGGAAGGAAAATGGAGCTCAAAGCATTTAATGGCCTAATGACCAAACCTCTAAAATACCAAAATAATGCTTGGCAATGCATGAAAAGAGGCCAGCAGGTATGCCAATAGATCAGCTTAATGACTGAGTTGAGTTTTAATTTTGACTCCTGATTCCACTGATGCCTTCCAAGCCTATCAACCTTGTAACTATGCAGAACAGGTTGCAACATATGGGGGAATGAATGGAAGGGCACATGAGAGGTTACCCTAAAATATGAAACATGGTGTTCCAATTCTACCATTTGAGCTTCATTTATTTGATTCTTGAAAATGACTTTTTAGATCTATTCTAGCCTTTAACATACCATTTCTCTGAGGTGTTAGCTCATCTCAGTTTAGAATAATTGTAACAGCAAATGTTTTCTATGATGTGGGAAAGTTATCTACTGGTTTTAATTCAATATAAAATTAGGAAAATGAAACCCAGAGACACTTTCCTAAGGACACAATTGCTGGCATCAATATTAGGTAAATATACTGAAATCTCTGTTCTTTTTAGTATATTACTTCTTATAAACTGTGAGAAGATGTAGAGAGTGGATCTGGAAAGAGAAAAAAGAAAGCAAGGTAAATGGGTAGAAAATGTGTAAGGCAAAGGCAAATTCTTTGACTTCGTAATTCTCAAGGACTTTTTTCCTAAACCAACCAGCATGGATGGGATTGCTGCCTGCCTCACACCTCAACTGCTTCTTCATACAAACTTGAAATGGCAAAAGAAGGTAAAAATGAGAGCACAGACATGTTGAAATTATCAGGAAGATATTAAAATTTACCCCTTCTAGGCCCTTAGAAAATACATAATACAGATTTGTGAAAATATCTATATGAGAAAGAAATTTTGATCCCAGTAGATGGTTATTTTAACCACAAGTAAATATGAGAATGGATCATTCATCCTTTGACAAGTATTTACTTGGAGCATTCTATGTACAAAGCAGAGACTTGGGCTACTATTTCCAGAGTTATCCTAATATACCTGGATCTTTGCATCTCCTTCTACAAAAAGAACAATCGCCACCATTTTGTCATTACTGCCCTTCTCTGATAAATCTTCAACTATTGGAAAAATTCAGAAATCAAAGTAAGAGATTTAAAAGTCTCCACAAGAATTCTCTCACTAGATGCCAAGTAAGACAAACCTCACCCTGGGATAGCCCAGCTATTCTAAGCATTTCTTTGAAGATCTCATGAAATGATGCATGTATAATGTTTTGTAGCAAAGGTTTGTTGTGAGTTTGAGGTATTATTATTATCAGATGTACTTTTCTAAGTTAATAATGTAACAGGAAAGGACTTGAGAGCTGATGCTGACTACCATGGACACGTTCTGTTTTTTCAGAAAAATCCATGGATGTATTTCACAATAACTGTCAAAAAATCATAAATAGCTTTAATGTTTGATGTTACTTTATACTGAACATTTAAAGCAGTGTTTAAATTGCTAGAGATTCTTATTTAACTTATTTTTATGGAATTTTTCAAATATATGTAAAAGTGGAGAGACCAATATAATCAACCTCCATGTGCCCATGGAACAGTTTCAACAATTTCCAATGTGTCACCATGTTTATTTCTACTCTCTACCCCTCCCCTAATGGACACAGTGGATTTATTAAAGTAAGCACTAAACATCATACCATTTATCCTTAAATATTTCTAGTATGTCCCTAAAACATAAAGACTCTTTCTCTGTTTTTAATATAACCACAATAGATGACTGTGTTTTAATAGCAGCCAACAAGAGACAATTTCATATTGGAACACAGTATTGCATCAAGACTGTTTGGTGACTCCCCAGTGCCCTCAGTATGAAATCTCGACCATAAGATCATCTTCTAATCAAAAGTTTCCCATTTTCCCCCATCATCTATGCATATTTATTCACACCATTTAATCCATTGTAATACCAGGCATCCTGCTGCCGTTCCATCTCAACCTTACCTGTATTTGAAGGACTTGTCCAATCTAACCTCTTGATTTTCACACATCATTGCAGACACTAGTGATTATTTTTTCCTTTAAACCCCTGTTTCATTTACTCTACTATTAGAAAGCAGTATTATAGGAATTAAAAGCATGTGCTCTGGAGTCTGACAAAGCTGGGTTTGGGAATTTCTCCATGGTTTATTTACTAGCTAAGGCCCTTGGGAAAGTCCTCCCTAATCCTCATGTCCTCAGGTGTTTATGGGAAAATTTTATATTGTTGTTAAGAGGATTAATTAAGGATACACACACACACACACACACACATGCACACAGACATTCATATACATACATTTGTTTGGCATAGAGATCAATCAAGGTAGTAGGATTATTGCTATTGTTTCCACCAGTTTTCAACACCATACCGCCTTTCGATATTTTGTTTCTTATTGTCTTTGACCATTTGGTCACCTTCCCATGTGTTCCCTTGTGGATGCCAATTTCTTGAGGTCTGAGCCATCATTAACTCTCTCACAGCAGGTGGTTTCACAAAGGAGAGTCTCCACGATATTTCTGGCAGGTGGACAGCCAGTGTGCAGAGAGGGCAGATGCCCCGGGTTCTGTATGGTTCTTCCCCTCTGGTGCCACAGAATGTTGTGTTAAATAGGAGTGCCTCTCCCCCTTTCATCAGACTCCCTCCTGGGTTTACTATGTCTTTGTAATATGGGGCTCTTTAAAGTGAAAAAGGAAAAATTTTTTTGTGGAATAAGACAGGTGATGGGACAACTGGAAAACAGTCCCTTCTAAGTAAAGTGAGTTTCTGGGCGGCTGATCCTACCACAGGTTTTATCCTGGAAATGTCATCCTTCTTTGGTCTGTAAATATCAAGCTATAGAACATGTTAGCACTGGCTTTAGGAACAGACAGGCGCCTTCGATGCACAGGCACTTTCCTGTCAGGCAAAGGACAATGCCTCTTTCTTGGATTTAATAAAAAGGGAAGAGAAACTTGGACAGGCTGTTCAGAAGGACTTGCAATAGCCACATTGTGGTTTCTTAATAAAATTATGAAAGAGTGTCTTTTGTCATTCACATGCTGGTCTTACTTGGATGCATTCACTTTTCACTTTCAAATGTGTAAATTCTTGGAATATAACTGTGGCCTCCCTTTTAAATCCACACCCACAGCATCTGGCAAGGGCTGTGCTGGGCCATTTTACCACAATATCTCCCTAATCCAGGCTAAACCCTCTATTTCACCTTTTCATAGTCTAACACTCCACTAGGTAAAGATGTAGTTCAGCTAACCAATGCTTTTGAGAAAATAAATTCCCCAAGAAATGTAAAGATTATCTCTCTTACTGTAAAGCACTCCTTACTGTGAATTACATAGTCAGATTTCTTTACATTCATTTCCTGGCTGAGAACAAAAAATGACAATTTCACTGTGAAGGGGGAAGTAGCTTTTGGAATACGGGTCAATTCTAGTGAGGTAAGGTCTGAGAAAGGGGTTGATATGCTGGAATCTAACAGCTAAAAGACAGTATTAAGGATGTAGCAATGGGTGTGAGTGGAGGGGGGCACTGGAGAGAGTGAGAAGCACAAGAGATGAAAAGAAGGACTCAGAGAAAGAAGTGGAAAGTTTGAAGGATAAACTTCATGCACTTGGAAATTTTGCTGGTATTGCACATACTGAAGCAATAAGAGAGCAGTGGTTTCTAGTGCAGTGTCTGGAGACCAATGACCTCTGAACTAATCCCAACTGTCCTACTTACCAGCTCTGTGACTTTGGACAACTTACTTAGCTTCCCTAAGCTTCCTTTTCCTTATCTGTAAATGAAGATGAAGAAATGGTCATAGGTCACAGGGCTGTATTTAGGACTGAAAGAGAAAATTTGTTAGACATTTAATACAGTGTCTGCCACACATTAGGCACCCACTAATGCTAAATACCATTAAATATATTTTCCCTGAAAATAGGGTAATGATGACAATCATCAGAAATTCATTTGGTTAAATAAACTATCCATCATGTATGTTCTAATGGTCTAAGTTTCTCTTTTAAGAATCAGCATTAGAAAAATGTAATGTGTAATAAGAACTTTGCAATTATTTGATTTATAGGAATTGTTCTCTGTCTTTCCATGTATTCACACATTTAATCTTCACAATAACATCTTTTACAGGTGAAGAGAGAGATTGAGTAATTTGCCCGAACTCCATCAGCTATTATGCAATAGAATAGTGTGATTCTAGAACCTATATTTTTAGCACTGTAAAGCCTGGAAAGATGAGATGATTTGTTGAAGACCACATAGTAGCAAATAAAAAGTAGGACTAGAGCCTACTGCAGTTTTCTTTATTCCCTTTTCTTGTCAGAGTGCATCTTTCTTCCACGAAGGCTGTCTAGCTCAGTGCAGGAGGAAGGACTAGGCGACTGGAGGGCTGAACTCCAGCTCAACTTCACCACTCAGTACCCAGGTGCCTAGGGTAGGGACCAAAAATGACATAGTAACTTATGTTTAGTTTTATCACATGCAAATTGACAATGACAATAAGTCCTCAGAACAACATTTTGGGTTAATGCAAAAATCAAATGAAAAGTCAGTGGAAAATCACTTTGAAAATGAAAAAAACACTAAATATTGAACCACAACAATTTCAATCCAGCCCCACCTTGGTTTCTATGAACTCCAGGGTCTTGATTTCAGCAGTTCTGTCTTCCATAACCTAACTTGCTAAAATTGTTTTAGTTGCTTATTTGATACACAAAATTGCCCAGCTTGTTCCGAAGCAAACATGAGACCTGACTATAACCAAGGGTTAAGGGTTAACAAATGATTTATTATATAGATGCTCTTTTCTTACTTTTCCAGTATATTATAGAATAGCCAAGAGTTAATAACTGAAATTCCTGAAACTGGCTAGACTGACCTCACCCTTGTATAGAGTTATTTTTAATTAAGACTTGCTATTGTGATGATGATTCTAAACTGGACTCACCCGTTTATGGTTACTCAACATTAGCCCATTCTTGCCTATGCCTGCTATTGTGACTGTCATTGTAAAATATCCTCACCATTGTTTATGGTTATACAAACTAGTCTCATCCTTGTGTCACTTGCTATTGTTGAATGGTAACCACTCCAGCCTCTCTTGTTTGAATTCATAAAACCCTAAAATCCTAAAATCAGGAAGGCAGATCTGAGACACCCCCAGCTCCTGCTCTTCTGCCAGCCTTGGTAAACCTGCTTCTCTCATGACCTTCTCAATGTGGATTCCAATTTATCTGCTCTAGATAAGAACCTTGAAGTACCTCTGCGGGGTTTCCTTCAAAAGAAGTGGATATTATTCTTATTATTACTAATATTGGTATCCCTTCATTGAAAATATCATCTACCTATATTCAGTAATCACACATCTAATGTTTAATAATAATCTGAAGCTCTTTTTTTGGATTATAGAATCTCCAACCACAGAAATTCTGATCTAGTAGGTCTGGGATGGGCTTCTAGAATCCGGTTTTTAAAACCTCTCCAGGTAATTCTGATTAGTCAGGTTTACTGAGCTCCAGACTCTGCCAAAAGTATAGCCCTGGGTGAGAGATCATGTTGAGTATTACTCTTCCATATTTTCCTGTGCCTGAGATTTACCTTCTGTAGGACTGAGTCCCGTAATAGAAGTTACATTATCTTACTTTATCCCTTGTAAAAATTGCAGAACCTAGAACTGCATGGTATAATGTTTGATTGAGTTCAATTTATTGACTTGATTAAAACACATTTGTAAGTAGATCCACTGTATATGCAAGAGATTTAACAAAAGAAACAGTTAAATTTGAAAAGAGAATCCCTTATTTATGCTGAGGAATAACCCTCCTGAATGGTACCCTGAAGGCATGGGTATAGATTAAATGACCTTTTAAGGTAATGACCCCTTAGAAAGGTTACTCTTGATTCAAAGGCCAAGTCTAGACAAGCAAATCATTTTGAAGAAAATAAAATAGCTGAATCCAGTCAGTGAACTGAATATTTACTGAACTGTCCTTTAAGGGAGGTAACAACCTCATTGTTTCTTATGAATTTAAAACCCTATCTTGTGTTTAACAGTGGCATGCTGCCCTGGACCACCGACTCTGCCGCCATGTGTGGGACTGAATCCCAGCATCATGACTTAACAGTTGAATCAACTTAAGGTTCCTAACTTCTCACAGCTTATGTTTTCTTACCTGCACAGTTGGGAAAGTACAGAATTAAATGAGGTAACAAACACATGCAAGGAACATGTGCTTTCACATGGTGGGCATGGGATAAATGGCAGCTACTATTATTTTTAGATATACTAATCTACCCAGTACTGTCTGTTTTCCCCATTTCCCCTGGTGGTTGAATGAAATGAATGCAGTTGCTGAAGCAGCAGAGGAGTGCATAAAGTGCTGGGAAGGCTGACTTAATACATGTGATTTAATTCCAGGATGTGTTTCTGAAAATCCTCTGACTTCGTTGTGAATATTCGTTATCTCTCTGCTTAAAAGCAAGGTACACAACACTTCTTATAGCATTTTGGCTGCTTGTTTTAGAAGGAGACATTGATAAATTGGAGAGAATCCAAAAATGATAAAAGGATTAGAGGATATGACCTACAGAGAAAGATTATTAAAAGAACTTCATACATCCTGCCTGGAGACATGATGACAGAGGATGGGGAATATGATAACTGAACATAAATACTGAGAATAGGTGAGGGATAGGAAAGGAATTATTTTAGGTGATTAGAGGGTAGGAAAACAAGGATCTGATGGCCTTAAACCAGAAAAGCAAGCACTTATAAGAAGTAGTCTTAGAAGAAAACAATTTATAAGAGAGGTCAATTAACACCTTGACTCATTCATCTGAGGGATGACTGATGCATGCAAAGAAGAAAAAGGAGCCTTGTGCAGCTATTGAGACGATGCCTTTAAAAGCTGGTTCCTCTACAAAGTGGAATCTGAGGGACAAGAGAGAAAGGCATGCCCTAGCTGCCTGCGTATGCCTGGGCCTCAGTCATTAGGCAATATAAAAGTTTCTAACTTTGGAGTACCAACATTCATTGCTTCTTCATTTTCTGCCCTATTTTGCCTAGGATGGGTTGAATGGTGGTCCCCCAAAAGATTTACCCACTTCTTAAAACTCCCAGGATCTGTGATTGTGACCTTATTTAGAAAAAAGTCTCTTTGCCATTGTAATTAAGTTAGGAATCTCAAGATGAGATCATCCTGGATTATCCAGGTGGGCCCTAAATCCAATGACAGCTGTCCTTAGAAGAAAGAGAAGACAACACAGAGGCCCACAAAGACAAGGACAGGACCACGGAGGCAGAGAGCGGAGGGCACTGACAGCCTCCAGAAGCTGGAAGAGGTGAGGGAGGGAGCACGTCTAGAGGTTTGGAGAGAGTGTGGCCCTGCCAACACCTTGATTTTGGACTTCTGGCCTCCAGAGTTGTGAAAGAATGCATTTCTGTTGTTTTAAGCACCTAGTTTGTGGTCATTTGTCCTGGCAGCTTTAGGAAGCTAATACCTAGGATGAGGGTTAATCTTTATAAAATAAAACTCCCAGAAATGCTCAACATGTGCCACACTCAAAAAGCTGACAGTTAATTCATGGGCAAAAGTTGATCATTAATGCATAGTCCCTTTTGGTGCAAATATTTGGATTCAGGAGGGTGTGGCCTATTAGTGATTTGCTCACTAAAGGAGGTGGTGTTAGAAAAGTGCTGGGGTAAGATGAAGGTCTGGGATGCTGACCCAGTAAGACTCTAGCTGTAGAGGCTCCTGAAGCAACAATCACTGTGTCCATTATTAGGGCTGAATATCAAGAAATAGGTAACCTCAGAGAACACATCGATCTGAGTCCAGGAACCTGAAAGTGAGGGTGTTTGAGTTTCTTGGTAAGACAATCTCTAGAAGCCCTGAGGTAAGCCCCAGACATAGCTGGAGCCCTGAGGTAAGCCCATAGACTCGGCTGGTGTTCAAAATCAAAATGGATACTCAGATGTGGACCCTGAGGAATGGATTCTGCTGATTCTCTGAGCACACAGAGGCAGATTTAGAACAAACCTTAGGGGCCACTGAATTCGGAGCCTTGGTTTCCAGATGCACTGCTGTCTCTGGCCCACAGTGACAATCTTCAGCTAACACTTGCTTAGTTGCTTTGAAAATTATATAGTCTCCATCATGCATCTCCTTTGTCCTACAATTCTTTCTAACCCAACACTTGCCATACCACTGGTTTACTAGGTAAACTGTTTTGATCCCTGAATAAAACATAACTACATTATCTCACATTCTGTATTATCCCAGAATAAAACACAACTAGCAAGGTAAATCCACTGACACTAGAAAGAAAAGGCACAAAATTCACTCCAACAAAATATTGTTTTGTGATTGCCTGCTATTGTCTTCTGCACTTTTGGGCATAAAGCCAAGCAATTGAAATATACAGCATAGGTTCATTTCTGTGAATAGAAATTACAAGCCACATGACCGCTTGATAAATGGCAGACAGTTGCCAAATGAGTAAATTCACTCATTGAATGCTTTGGTGGCTCAAAGAAAGATTGGTGTGAGCAGTGAGATTGTATAATCTGGACTCAATCTTGGCTCTGTCACCTCATGCTTGCTCTGGGATCTTAGGTGAATTACCTAATCTTTCTGTTTCTAAAATTTCTCATCTGTAAAATGTAAATCATAAAAAGTCATCTGCCCAACAGAAGAGATGATACGATTAATAATGGTGATGATGATCATAGTAGATGGAGTTGTTGCATCACAAATACCACTTCTAGAAAGCCTATCTCCATTCCATTTCTGTTGGAGAGTACTCAGAGAAGATTACTGCATGTCCCCTGACTCAGGGTTCTCATTGCCACATAGCATAAATCACTAACCTTACACTGTTTTCTTAAAAGTGTGTATCACTAAGATATTCATTTTGTACCTGTATTCAACAAGGATGACATTTTGAATCAATCATCAGAGAACCAAAGATATTGAATTGTTTCCAAATAGTGATGAGAGAATATGAGCCACGTTCACAAGCCTCCCCTCCTGTGATCCCACAGCTTGGATTCATAAAAGGGTTCATGAGGCTTGGAGGTACATGTGTGTCTGTGGTTTGGAAATGGAAGTCTGACTTTTGCATCTTTCTCAAAGTTCTCTGGCTCATAAAGGGAATAGACCACAAATACAGGCACCCACTCAAATCACAGCTGGTCAGACTGAGAGGTGGCCCTAAGGTTCATGTGGCCCCCCATAAAGTCTTTCTCCAAGGAAGTTATCTGGTGAGTGTGAAAATCTCAGGATGGGGAAATGTACTGCAGGACCTAGGTCACCCCTTTTGTTTTAAAGGGTACTGTTAGAAACTTAGTGACACATTGTCTCCTTGTGTTTGGGTTTCCCAAGGCTGCTATAACAAAGTACCATCAACCAGGTGGCTTCAAACAACAGAAACTTATTGTCTCAGTTTTGGAGGAAGGAAGTCAAAATCAAGATGTTGGCAGAGTCATAATCTGAAATCTGTAGGGAAGAATCCATTCCATGCCTCTCTTCTGCCTTCTGATGTCAGCTTGTCAGAAGAGAATCCATGGCATTCCCTGCCTCAGTTATCACATGGTGTTCTCCCTTCTCTCTGGCCATCTGTGTCCAATTCTTCCCTTCTTAAGGGACACCAATCATATTGGAATAGGGTTTCTCATCCAGGTTAGCCTCATGTTAACTAATAAATATTCAAAGACTCGGCAAACGGACTTGGCCCAGTGGTTAGGGCATCCATCTACCACATGGGAGGTCCGCGGTTCAAACCCCGGGCCTCCGTTACCCGTGCGGAGCTGGCCCATGCGCAGTGCTGATGCAAGCAAGGAGTGCCCTGCCGCGCAAGGAGTGCCCTGCCACGCAGGGGTGTCCCCCGCGTAGGGGAGCCCCACGCTCAAGGAGCGCGCCTGTTTAAGGAGAGCTGCCCAGCGCAAAAGAAAGTGCATCCTACCCAGGAATGGCACTGCACACACTTCCCGTGCCGCTGACGACAACAGAAGCGGGCAAAGAAACAAGACGCAGCAAATAGACACAGAGAACAGACAACCAGGGAGGGGGGAAATTAAATAAACAAATAAATCTTAAAAAAAAATATTCAAAGACTCTTTAAAAAAAAATAAGGTCATATCCAGAGATCAAGGGGTTAAGAACTTGAACATGACCTTTTGGGGTACACAACTGAATGCATAACACCACACAATGCAACCACACAGGTTCTGGCCAACTGCTTTTCTTGTCTTTACACATTTGAAGCCAACCCGATCTTTCTTGAGGCTTCCTTGCTTCAGGTTAAAAGTCCCAAGTTCTTTTTCTGGGTCCTTACACGCTCTTTCTGTCTTTTGGCATCTTGGTCTTTCCAGTCTAACATGTTGCAATTTGCCTTTGAGTTTGGTGTGAGGAAGTCACCACTGTTCCAATGTGTTCTGACCAGGGCATGAACATTAACTCTCCTTCCAAAATATTCCATTTCTGTCCATGCTTGTATAATCAAAAATCTTTACATTTCAGTTTCACAGTTTCAGAATTTATTCCTTGCTCATATTCTAGAAACAATAAACTACTTCCCCATCTGGCCTCATTCATGCTTTCAAGTGACTCCTACAGCTCAAAACTGAACTCTACTTGGCACAACCTTGTGTTATTGGTTATCTTTGCTGGTGTCTTATAGTATGCTTTATTGCTAGATTCTAAGTTTCTTGAGTCTAGGTGCTTAGAATTAGATTCAGAAATACTGACAGAGCATCCATGTTGCCTGTGTTAGGCATTCATCACAACAAAAGAGAAAATCAGGCCTCGGAGGTGCTAAATGTCTTACATCATGCTATGAGCAAGAACAGAGACAGTACCTGCTTACACGTCTTCTATTCCAATCATAGTGTCCTTTCTTCTTTATTAATAATTAAAAATGATATTAAAATTATTTTTACTTTTTGTTTTGAAATATTTCAAACACAAAAGTACAAAGAATAACATAAATATAGTCAATCTTCATCATTCCTCAGTTCCATATTTGAGTTTTCTTACTCTCTAAAAGTAATTTGTAACTTCAAAATGAATAGTCACGGTTCTTTTTGGGCATTCATAGATATGAGCAGAGCAGCACAAAATCTGAATTGCCCAATGAGCACGTCTCCAGCTGAGATTCAACAAGGCAATGCTCTGCCTTCTTATTTCAGCTTGTGCATTATAAACAGTGTCCTTTTAGTGGTTTATTTATTGACAAGTTTTTCACTTTGTTTGTGTGTGTGTGTGTATGGTGATTTTGCTGTTTAAAATGGCTCCAGGTGTAGGTCTGAAATTCTGTGTAGTGTTCCTAAGTGCAAGAAGTCTATGATATACCTTCCTCAGAAAATACTGGGGTTAGATGAGTTTTGTTCAGGCATTAGTTACAGTGCTGTTGGCCATGAGTTCAATGTTAATGAATCAACAATTTATATTAAATAAGGCATCTTTAAACAGAAACTACATAAAGGGCAAGACTTGTATTAATTGGTTGATGAAATTATTGTGACCAGAGTCTCATAGGAACTTAACCCTGTATTTCTCCTAGGAGTAATGGTTCAGTATTGGCTAATTCATTATTTGCAGCAACTTTGTAGAAATTAACTACTGCAAATAATGAGAATCAACTACACTCATATCCTGGAACACCAAATTTATCAAATAATATCTTGCCAGAATATCTTTCCTTTATTACAGAAGGTGTGTGTTCTCCAACTTCATTCTTCTTTTTCAAGATGGCTTTAGCTATTCAAGGTCTCTTACCCTTCCATATAAATTTGATGATTGGCATTTCCATTTTGGCAAGGAAGGTTGTTGTAATTTTGATTGGGATTGCATTGAATCTATAAATTGCTTTGGGTAGTAATGACATCTTAATCTACTCTTCCAGTCCATGAACATGGTCTTTAATTTTTAAAATATTTTTGTTGACATTATTAAATTGCCTTTTGCACAGAGGATATAATTTGCATATATTGATTCCTTAAAAATTTTTGAGCAATTTTTCAGACTGGATACTTGGTCAAAACTTTTAAAAGTTCTAAGCATATGCATTGTCTATTGCTTGCAAATATATATATATGCGTAAATAATATATACACACATATTTGCATATATGTATCAGTAAGTTTGATGGTGTTTTTTCCATTTTATTCTTTAAATGAACATACTATAAATTTGATTTTTATTTTTGGTCAGTTCTATGATTTTTAACATGTAATCACCACTGCAATCAGGATACGAAAAAGTTATGTCCTTCAAAACAAAACAAAACAAAACAAAACAAAAGCTCATGCTACCCATATATTGTTACATCTTCGTCAAATCTGTAAACCCTAATAGCCATTGTTCTGTTCTCTTTCACTAGAGTCTTTTCTATTTGAGAATGTCAAATAAATGGACTCATACAGCATGCGACCTTTTGAAACTGGCTTATTTCACTCAGCATGATGCCTTTCAGATGCATCCAAGCTGTTACATATATCAATAGTTTGTTCTTTCTTTAGTGATAACTGTTTACTTACACATTCACTTACTAAAAGGCATTTGTATTGTGTCTAGTTTTTGTTGATTATGAATAATGCTGCTATAAACATTTATGCACATTTTTTTAAATGTAAATTTTCACTTCTCTAGGTTAAATACCTTGGAGTGCATACCTGAGTCAAGTATATTCTTGGCTTTAAACAACCTATCAAATGGTTTTTCAGATTGGCTGTATCATTTAGTAGTTCTTTTGGTAGGGGTATTTTGATGACAGATTCTTTTAGATGTCATTTTGCTCTCATTCAGGTATAATAGGTTAGTTTAGTTGTATGTAAAAATTTAGATTGGATTTTCTCCTCACAGCACTTTGAAACCAGTACACTTTTTTTTTTTTTCAGGCTATTCATTGAGAAAGGGAAGGAGTCTATTGTCATTTCTAGAGTATTAATCTGTCTTTTATTTGTGATAACGTTTAAGGATTATCTTTGCTTTGGATATTTTATACTTTCATTAAAATATAATCAGGTGTAAATTTATTTGTTTATCCAGCTTACTCTGAATGAATTTTCAATCTCAAGATTCTTACTTCAATTTGAAAAAAAATACTGTTTATTATCTCTACAAATATCACTTCTTCACCATTCTCTCCATTCAATATTTTTGGAACTGTTATTTAAAATATGATTGAGTTTTTAACCTATCACCTATATTTCTTAACTCCTCTTTTATATAATTCATATAATATCTTTTCCTTCCTAGCCTGCATGCTGAATGTTGTTTTCAATACTATTTTTCCAAATCAGTAACTTTCACTTCTACTGCATCTAATCTATATTTACCATAAAAGTTGCATTTTTATCAATGCCTATATGATTCATTTCCAAACTTTCTAATTGGTTCTTTCTCCTATATCTCTGGTTTTACTTCCTTTCTTTGTTTTGCTTCCCACTTTTAAAAAAATGAATGGTATATCGTAATTATTTCTTTGAATACTTTCAGCATACTTAATATTTGTCAAATCACACACTGTATATAATATTGAATGAATGGTTTTCTAATGTTGATTTTGTTGGCTGGCATTCTGTTTGAATTATTAGTATGTTTTAGAATTTTTATTTGTGGGCTCATTTTGAGTGGGGTTTTTGTTTGTTTAAGTTTTGTTTTTGTTTTTTTTTTAATATTATATGATCTTTCCCTGGCAGGATGTTTGTGGTTATTTGAGTGTCTTAATGCCTTAGGCTCCTTAATCCAGAACTAGGTATTTTAAAGGCATTTCAGTGGTTTTCATAATGTAAGGGTATTGGTTATATCACACATCTACTTACTGAGCCCAAGGTTAGTTCAGTTCACCTCAGAGTTGTGAAGCTGTACCTTTCTCTTCCCACCTTTCTAGTCTTATATCTTCCAGTAAAAGAATAGTTCTATGGGGAAATTTGGGAATTATTTTCTTAATAATTTGTCCTATTGTAAGGAAGGACATACCAAACTATTCTAGCATGAAAAATGAGCCAAGGTCCTACGTTGTGTGGAATATTTCTAGTCCCTTTCAATCCAGAGTAACTGAAAGCCTGGCTACCATAGATTATTTCTGCCATCAGAATCAGTAGGCCTTAAGCAACACTTGTCTAATAGCTTTACATTTTTATTCTCATGGATTATCTCTTTTCAGGTCATTACCATTGTCAATGTATGTAGCAGAAGAGGACTACCAAAGAATAAACTTGAGGAGTCATCTTGAATAGAAATACTTTGGTTCTCCATACATTCCTAATAGAATCTGGAATGAACAGTTGGCTTGGGAATATATTTCAACATTGACTGCTCCCTGGTCATCCCAGTAGACATTCAAGAAAAAGTCCTCTGACTACCACACAGAATCTTGAAATATCTTGGGAAATGACTGCATTATTTCCTGCATCACTTCCTTTGTTTGAAAACAAAAGTTTTTGCTTTTCTTTCTGAGACCTCCTATCTACTCAAATATTTTAATTGTTGTGCATTTGGAGAGAGACTTTTTTCATTTCCTTGCAACATTTCACTGCTGACAAAAAGGCTGACAAGGCAGCTGAAGTAGTGGCTATTACTTGAGCAGTTTCTAAACAATATCATTGTGCTGCCCTTCTGCTTTCAGTGAAATTATAGGGTGCTTTCTTCTTTGTGGAACAGTGGAACTCAGCTCCCACACCAGGGGTCCTGAACAAATTCTATACCAACCTGCTGAGACTCAGTATGAATGCAGTTATCACTGAAGATATTGACTCAGGCTCTCACAGCTTTGCTATCTTGGTTCACGTTGGCATGCCAGAGAAAGGAGCAATTGAGTTATAGAGTTGTTATAGTTATAAATCCTCATCTGGTTATATAATCAGTATACATACATATATGTGTATGCATACACACACACATATACATGTATGTATATACACACAAATCTTGCTAATTTTAAATGCACCCTGGGTAAATACAGGCAATATTTATAGAAATACATGTGACAGATCAGCTATGAATCTGAACTGGGGCTGATAAATTCTCATTACCTTCATCTACCTGACAAATTAAATGACCCACTAAGCAGCTGCTAAAAATTCAATCAGATACCTGCAAATAACTAGCATCCTATGTGAAAAATGGATAAGTTTGGAGAAAATCTTGAACTGGAATCATACAGAATGGAGAATAAAGGAGAAATTTCCTCTACTGCCTTAAATTTGCCTGGCTATTTGAAATGGTGGCATCTTTGGTTGCTGAAAGCACTATATGCCATTTCAAACCACTCTAATTTTCTTTCTATCCTCAAGCCATGGCAAAACACTCCCTGACTTTCCCTGATCTTGAGATTACCATTAATGCCTCTTCCAAGATCCTACCTAATGTGAGGGATTATTATGTGTCTACATAGAGAGTTATCTCCAACATGGGGTACATATTTTCAAGGTGGAGTTACATGATGATCCATTGGAAAGTGGAAGTAATCTGTAAAATTTCCTTTACTATTTTGCCTTATTTTAGTTTCTATATTTGTTGATATGTTTTATATGGACTTATTCATATAATTATACATGATATTGTTATGTATAACAAATATGTCTACATAACATGTACATGCTTATTTTTTAATGAAAGATGTCCAATTCAAAAAATTTAAAGAATATTATTCCAGAGCAGGTCTTCTCAAACTTCAATACGCACACAAACCATCTTGGCATTTGGTAAAATATATGTTGAGATTTAGCAAGTCCGGGATTGGGCTAGAAAATTTGCATTTCTAACAAAGTCCCAGGTGATGCTGATGTTGTAGGTCCTTGGATTACACTTAGAACAGCAAGATTCAACTATGACTTAATGGTCCAATATATTTTCCCTCTGGCAAAGCAGAGATACTTGGAAACCTCTTCCTGTATTAAGACTTAAAAAAAAAAATTTGCTTGTTTTGTTTAATTCAAGTATGCCTGAATAGATAGTGATATGGCATATTGAGGTTGAGATGTCCTGAAAACAGACTCTGAGACAAAGATTTGCATGCAGCTGATTTACTGGGGAGTGCTCTCAAAAGAAACAGTTGTGGGAAATATACAACAGTCACTAGATATGGGATCCCTAGAGGAACAGAGTGTGATCTTGGGTGAGGTGTTTCCCTTCAGCAGAGAGAAATTCCAGGAAAGCTGCTAAGTTGAGAACTGTCAACATTCAACACTTGGAGCACCTGGAGGAATGAGTGGTTCAGTCCTAAAGGGTAGGGATGTGAGCCACCCATCAAAGTATCCATTACAACTTACTCTATTCTACCCGTTATCAACCTTAAATTCACTAAATATAGTATGTTCTGGGAGAAGCTCCTCCAGGATTCTGGTATCCTCTTTCCCTGTCAAAACTCACAGATAAACTTTAATGGAATGAAATACAACCCCCATTACTGCAACTGTTCTCAAAGCTACAAATGATTCACATAAAAATTGAGCAAAGGGAAACCAAGAAGTGTCTAAGTGGATGACCCGGTACCAACCATGTTCTTTTCTGCCTTTAACAGTAATCCTATCTCCTCCTGATGATCAGAGTCAATTCCCCAGTCTTTCCTTGCCTGCTGGTCTCTTGACATAAGGAAACTGAAGTGATGGAGTGTGAGCTATAGCTTAAAGTACAATGGGATCTGTGCTTTGTCCCCTATTAGAAACTTTCCTTTTCTGGTAACCAAGGATGTTGCAGACCCCTAATCACGGGGATAGAAAGCCCAAATTTCCCAAGTGAGTCATTATGACTAATAGTAAGTAGAGCCTCTCCTACTTCTATTCCTTGGTTCCTAGAACCATGATTGTATCTGTTGGGAACCTTGATGCATCCTAGAAGATGCATACCCTCACAGGACATTATTATCAAGCTTGTTACTTAGTTGAGACTTTGAGAGGCTATTCCATTGCTCTATCAGTCTGGCTTCTTCTAAAGAGTGTGGGATATTTTCGAGCCAGTGGATTCCATCCATAGTCATTTGTTCACTGTCAAGCTTTCTTTATCGTAAAAAGACTCCATTTGTCTAATACAGTGTTCGACAGGATCTGATCCAATGTTGGTATATTAAAAACTCTAAGCCCTCAAATATGGGCATTGGATCAGGTCCAACAGAGAGGAAAAGCAAGCTCATACCTAAATACATTTCAATTTCAGCATTCCAGGGACCACACTTATGGGAGATTCAAGGATGGAGAACTGAGTAGAAGGAAAAATTGAACTCTGAGGTAGACACAACAATGGCATAAGACAATCCTATGGGAAACACTTTACCTGGAATTGTCTTTTGAAAGTCTTTCATATTGAGATAAAGGAGCCAGAATTTTATATATATATACATCAACAAGTTGATGGATATGAGATGTTCTTGGGAAAGAGCAGGACTTTGGGCAAGGTGACCCCAGAGAGGAACTCAGCTGAAAGCTGTCAGCTACCAACATCCCCAGCACCTGGAAGAATAAGTGTTTTTGTCCTTAAAGGAGATGACAGGACCTGAGCAGTAAAGCATATTACCATAGCCTCCACTGCAAGATATATGGATATATTTGCCCCATATTCTTAAAAGTGAATTATGATCAATTCCCTTTCTATGAGACAGATAGGTTTCAGCTGAAATTGTCAGATAAGTGGTGAATATAGAATATAGGCGTAGAAAGCAAAGCAGCTTCAGCTCTCTGGAGGTAGAAATCCCCCCCAAACAGAAATTAGAATTCAGAAGACAAAATGCTGGAGTGGTGAAGGAGGTGAAGTTTTTATTATCTGTCCCTGAATGTGACACACTAGTTAGTCCTACCTCTTGCAAATCCCTCCATGAATGTCTTTCTTTACCCACTGTGGTCTTGAGTTGGGTAGTGCACCTTGCACCTCTCTCCATGTACAGAGAACACTGTGCAAAACTGTAAAGGAATGCCAAGAGATGCTGACCCTGAGCCCTACACAATTTAATATCTACAATCTAATGCTTGCGAATTGGACACTGGCAAGAAAACAGGAACTTATGAAAATATGTAGGCTTAGAACAAAAGCTTCAGTAATATGTGGTGATCAGTAGCATGGTTTGTAATACCTCGGTTTTCTTCTGCCCAGTGTGCCCAGTCTCTCACTGGCTGTCAATTAATCTTCTTCAAGACACTAATTAAAGCTTAAGTGTGACCTCTTCCTAGGAATTTCTGCAAATTAAAGCTTTTCTATGCTACCTTTCTATATTTTTTTACTATATATTCAAGCATGGTCTCTTAGCAATTTCATGTGATAGATACTATCTTTGGGTTTTTTCAGACGTATGGAATAAATAGTTCCATAGTCATCTGGTAGCATCTCACTTTTGCTCTTAACTTGTTTACAAAATATAATCTCTCTGAAGCTTCGCTTCCTCATCTAAAATGTAGCTAAAAAATAGTAATCAAATAATTACAACAAAGATTTTAAAATACTGTCTATTTTTAAATTTGTACTTAATATTTATAACCATTATTTAAAACTAATTTTAGCTTTAAAAATTTTTATATACTAGAAGGCAAAACATATGGTGTTAAAATGGAGTGTAGACGGAAAAGAAATGAATGCAGCACAATTATTTGAATCAAGTACATGAGTGTCCCTAAGCATATTTTATTATAATTTGGGTTGTTCATAAATATTATTTTCACTTTTACTTTTCTCTTCTTATATTTCAAACAGCTGAAGTTTTCAAAGAGCTGGATTCCAGATGCGTGGGTTCTTCCCCTGCCTTACTTTCAGCCCTGTCACAGTGTGCAAGACACTTAACATTTCACATTTCAATTTCTTTATCCAAAAACCAGAGGCCGTCATCCTGACCTGCATCATCAAAAAGCAATTTCGATTAGCAAATTAATGGCTGTTGAGGCCGCTATCGATGCTGAGTATAGTTCACATTAGATTGGGCTTCAATTGCCAAACAGAAAGTGAACCATTCCATTCCAGGAAGCTCCTCTGGGAATGAGAGTTTAAGTTTTTTTTTCATTCTGGCTATAAAGGAAAAGTACTGGTCAAAGAGAAGCAGGAAAGGCATGGAGGAGGAGAAGGGCAGGGAAGAAAGGAGATAAAACAGTTCAAGGTTGTATTTTCCTGACTTCATTCCTGCAATGTCGGCCTCACCCTTTATGACAAGGTCTGGGGAAGATGTAGTTTATGATGTGCTTCAAGTATGATAAAGAAGCTGAGAGGTGAGCCTGGGAAGGGTTAGGTGTCCTTGAGGACTGGATGGGCTTGAGTACTCTGTGAGGATGGATGTTATTAAATTGAATTATTATTATTAGCACTTAGACAACGTGAAAAGGAAAAGGAGGAGAAAGGAAAGGGAGCTAAATTAAAACTGCATATGGGTCACGTTGTGAAAGAATTCTGAGAGCTGCAGCTGACCTGTAAATATGGAACAGACTACTGAAAGAAGGGCTGATTATTTAATAGGCACAATTTAATTCCACGAGAAATGAGTTTTACGAGGAATTTTGCTCTAAAGGTTTGGAGGCAATCCTATGCCTCTTCCCTGGTTCCACTGAGAAATGAAGATAAGACTGAATAAAATTTCTTAAGTCTGCTCTTTGAGTAAACTCTGCTCCAGTCAATATGGATTTCTCTTCCCTCTCCCCATTGATTTGCCATGCTATTCTATTTTCCATAGTACCTTCAGGCCTTTCTGATCCAAGTCATATTCCTCTCACCTTTTATAGGCCAGATTTGAAATCACATTCATTATTTTTATAGTTAATAATTAACTTTATGAAGTACTCACCATGTGCCAGGCACTGTGCTAAGCACTTAGCATTTATTACCTCATTTTATCTTTACATGTGCCCTATAAGGTAGATTTCCTTGACCTTATTTCACAATTGAGGATATTGTCTTAGAAATTTATAGTAGTTTGACCTCAAGGCTTACAACAAGCATCTGAACTGGGACTCAAATCTGAGTCTGACTCTAAATCTTGTGACCCTAAATGCTACTGGTTCCTATGAAACCTAAGCAGGCACCTTTGTTGTGTACCAACTTATCAGTCCTACCAACTGCTCTTCATTTCTGTTGATTCATAAAGGAATTATAAGAATACAAATCAAAGAAATGAAGGAAATTGGGAGGGATAACTAGAGATTTCCATATTCTGAGGAGGAAATAGGATTTGGAATATAGGTGGTGGTTTCCTTTCTTCCTCCAGTGGACACTGAAATGCAACAGAAGTGAACAGAGAAAAGATCTGATGTGATAGAAAACGGCAGTGGTCTCTGGACCGCTGACTTTCATACCAAATGCAAATGGGATTCTGGAAAGGAAGTCATGAGTTTCATGAAGGGGCACTAAAGGGAAAGTGGTTATGGAGTAGTAGACTTACTGCCTTGAGCAGAATTACTACCCAGAGACTTTCTTATAGCTGATTTTTGATGGACAAAGGAAAAACAATTAACCACCAGTAGAAGAGAGCTTTAGTCAAGGAAAGAGGTATATGGTATAGATGAGTAAACATTCTCCCCATAAAAATAGAATTAATCTGTGTGGAAGATCATATCCAATGGGGCATGTACTGATGTTTACTTTTCTGTTCTTATATGATTTCTGTTCTTATATGATCTGTTCTTATATGATCTATCAGTAGCAGTCAATTATTGAAAGCTCCCTCATCTTGGAAATACCATTTTTATTTCAGGTTCTGTAGTGGGCACATTGTCCTCCTACCTAGGGATTTTTCTTTCCTTATTAGCCAGTCTTTACCTAAATTTGTAAAAGTTGGTATGCCCCATGATCTTTCCTTGACCTCACCTCATCTCCATACATTCCCCCTGGGTGACCTCATTTAGTCTCAAAGCTTTATTTTATATCTGTACAACAATAGCAATATGCTAAAACTTCTTCTCCACCCTGGGAATTCCTTAAACTCCAGACTAGAATATCCAACTAGTACTTAAAAATTCTACATGAATGACTTAGTCATCACAAATGTTATCTAGCCAACACAGAAAAAGGCAACTCCAAATTTTTCTTGGTAAACTCTTCCTCAACCTATCCTTCCTCATCTCTAGAAAAAATACCACCAGATACCTATTCCATTGAACAAGTTACAAATCTGGGGATTAGCCATGTTTTGTCTTTTACACAACCCGCTATGTCCTTTCCTTCAGCAGGTATCATCAATTATTTCTTTAAAACAATTCTCAAGTCTGTCCACTCTTCTAAATCTTCACTATGACCCTAATTCAGGGTTAAAAATCTCTTACCTGGACTCACAGAATGAATGTCTCCTAGCTTCCTGCTTCTCCCTGTGTCCATGTTCAAGTGGATAGCAGATGGACTTTTCAAGAGTGTAAACTGGATCATACCCCTCATCTGCTCAAACCCTTCTCAGGGTGTTCCATCCCAGTCAGACAAATACTCAAGCCCCTGACCCCAGTCCACAGAGTTCTCTGTGCTCTGCACCTCAGCTCTACCCTCTTCAGCCTTCCATTAGGCCCAGTCACATTGGTCTTCATTCTCTTCCTTGTACAACATGATCTCTTTCTTGCATCAGGCCTTTCTCATACTGTCTCCTCCACCTGGAATTTTCTTCCTTGTGACTTTTTCAGGGCTCCCTATGGCCTGTTATTTCATTGTCCTAGGCAATCTAAAGTAGCTTCCTAGTCACCCTGATACTGCCTTATTTTAATTATCTGAATAATTTATAACTCACCTACTCTTTCCATGTTTATTTTCTTTTTGTCTCTTCTCTCCTGACTACAGTACTGATTTATGGAAATAAGCCTTGTTCTTTTTTATAATCCTAGTGATTAGAGTAGTGCCTAGTACATAAAAGATACTCAATAAATTTTGTCAAAAGAAAAAAAGAGAAAGAATGAGAGGAAAAAAGGAACAGAAAAAAAGTGATCTTCTCAACCAATTCATTGAATACCTATTTCCCAAAGAATGGACATGAAATTTGATGTAAGAATGCAGTGATGAAAGTGACACTGAAATTTAGTGAAGCCAAGTAGATGATTAGAAGATAGTAAATGAAGGTTGTGTCTTTAAAAAAATAAAAGTTGTGTTAATAAAGGGTATGTTAAAATAGCACTGTAATAAAATAAACACTTATATTTCTGAACAGAAACTTCAAACTTGTCTGACGTAAGATAGTGAAACACATTTTGATCATTAAATAAAAAAGGAAAACAGTGATATCACTGTGAGATGAGGCTATAGAGAAAAATCACTAGGCTAAATTCATGGTTATAGTTTTTCTAATATGGTCACAAAAATGGTACACAAGGAAGTTAAAGTGTAGGGAGTGGGCGACAGGCACGGTTTTAAAATATTCTCATATTGTTTCTCGATAAGACTTACCATAGTCTTCCCAATTACTTACATAAGAAACCTGAGTATCATATTGGATGATATTCTCTCCCTTGAAATTAAAATCAAGTAATCTCTAAATCCTATTTGTAACCTAAATAAAATTGAGCTGCCTAAATTGCCCAATCTCAGCACAGCTTATCATAAAAAATAAATAAAAAATCAGTCAACTTAAATCTTTAATGCAATTTCTCAAAACTACCCAGGACATATAATAAAACATAGAAAACATTAATGAAATATTTTTCTCTCTGTGTGTGCCTATAAAAAATAAAGATGGAGAGAGAGAGAAAGGGAAGAGAGAGAAACCGACAGAGAGAGGAGAGAGCGACATAGATAAGAGAAAGGGAGGGGTGTGTGTGTGTGTAACACTCACATGGTACTTATCTCAAAGTCTTGCTTATATCCCTCTCTTTAAATTCCTCACTCTTCTCTCTTAACTCAACTCATGTTAATTTTCTCTGCCCCCTTCTTCCTTCTGTTTCTATTCCTTTCTTCTACCAGTATCTGTTTATTCTATCCAATGTAAATGAATATAAGGAATTCTAAGATCTTCTCAGTTCTCCTTTTCACTTTCATGTCAATAAAAACTATCTCTTCATCCCTTCTTCAACTGACCAGTCTAACTTTAAACAGCCTCCACTGTATCCATCATATCTACCTCTAAGCATCACCTCTCTTCTGACCTCTTACAATTGCTTTGTAGCAGGTCTCTCTCACATCTCTCTTTACACAGTAACCAGAGTAATATTCTTTTGACATAAATTCAATTCAGGAACTGTCTTGCTTAAAACCCTTAAAAAAACTGTTTGCAATTAGAGTAAATTCCAAGTGCCCTCACACTGACTGCAAAGCCCTGAATGATCTTACTTCTTGCTAGTTTCTAAGGCTTATTTCATGCCACTCTCAGACTTGGTCTACAACTTCATGAGCCTCCTATAGTTCCTGGAATTTCTTCTTGCTTCTGAACCTTCTCACAATTACTATTTCTTCCAGTAACGCTCCCCCTCTCCTCCCAGTTAACTCTACTCATCCGTCATTTAGAACACCTAAAGTAATCTTCACGTAAGTTTAGATCCTCTCATCAAATTTCTCATAGCACTTTGTATACCTTTCCATCATACACTTATTTCAATTGTAATTAACTGCCCACATATTTGTCTAATTTCTGTTCTTCTTAAATCTAAGCTACATGAAGGCAAGGCTTTCATCGATGTAGCATATTAAATGATCTTAATACACACATACTTAATAAATACATATTGACTTGCTGAATTAATAAGTGAATGATTAAATGCATGAAAAAATCTACTAAAAGTCTACATCTGCAAAAACATGTTGTCTGGCACATTCTTGATTCTCCTGGCTTACATATTCTTCTCTCTCTCATAAGGGTGAAGAAACAATATGCTCCGTAATAGACTCTAATCAACAGTAGAGCATATTTAGGAGAACCACAGTGGCAGGAACCTTGGGGAAACATGAACATGTCATCTTGGAATTAATAACTTTGGGGAAAAAATATAGATCTTTAATAGTAGATCTAGTTTGAGCTTCCTGGTGAGAGCTACAATCAACATGCCATATGGACGCCATGTCTCACCATATAGACTTTGCCTGGCTCTATCAGTGTTCAAACTCCTTCCTCCTTTTCTCACCTCCCATTTGTTATTAATTCTATTTCCAGAAACCTTCCCAGAAGCAGCAGTGACAATGCAGTTTACTTTTATATTCCTCAGTTCCATACTAATCCCGTATTCTTGATAGCATCTATTATTATACAGGCCAGTTTATGCATAGGTTTTGCTAATGCTTGATGTGTGTCATGGAAGGGAGAAAAAGCACTGTTTGATTGCATATTCTTCCTTCTTCCCTTCTGTGTTGGCATCTCTCTCCTGCTAGTGCAGTGTTACTAGAATGGGAATTCTTTGATGAACTCATGTTCTAAAGGACATGCACCAAAGATAGAAAGAGGGGTGTTTTAACAAAAAGACATGTGAAATAAACCCTCTTGTCCTTGAGAAAATTTACCAGGAAAGTTAAAAATCAGAAGGAGGTGAAAAGCAAGAAAAATACTGGATTCAGTAAAATGGTTATTTTTTACTTTGTACAGAGCTGGAAGAAAGACACAGCTTAGGTAGATAAAGTACTGTTAACAATGACAGCAAAGGTAGAGTGATTCATTCATCTCTAATTTTACTCCCATTTGATCTATCAAAGAAAATGAGCTCCAAACTGTGAAGCATAAAACAAAATGCATAAAGAGCAGATCATGAAGGAAGATAGAAGTCAAGATCTTCAGATGGCATCTGGCTGCTGTAAATAAACTTAATCCTAAAAGTATCCATTGACTTCACTCCATGTCTTCTTTTCCATCTGACATTTCCAATATTTGATAATTCTACTTCAGTAGCTAACACCTTTTCTGCAAATCTGACCTAGGATGTTGTGCCCAAATACTGACCAGTGAAGCCTTTCTATGAGCTAAAACTTAAAGGTACTGAAGCTCTGCCCTCATGAGTAGTCCTTAATAAACTTTATTGGTGACCTGCATCTCATATCATATCCATGTTCTACCTACTGATGGGAAGCCCCTCAATTTCAGTCTGGACAGTGCCCATTGTTTGTTTAAAGTGTATCTGGGGACTGGTGAATGTCCTTCTAGGACACTGTTTTTAGCCTGCTTTGTTGAATGACAATTGATTTACCCTCCTCAGCCATTTAGCAAGTGCCCTGACCTGGCCCTTCTCCTGTTTGCAATGATTAAACTGCTTTGCTTCAACAGCCAATCCATATATAGACCCTAGGTTGTACTCATTCAAATACCATGTTCCAGGTCCATATCATCTTTGTTTCTCCCTGTCAATGACACACAAGCAGGAATTGTATTATTTCCTAAAAAGTTCCCAAGTTTCAAAGGATCCCTCCTCTTTGTGGAAACAAAGTCTAAGTCTGCTTTGATCTTTATCAGTTTCATATTGACTTTATAGTCTCTGTAAGAGGCTTGAATGCTGCCCTTTGCCATAGGCCTTGTTAATCCTTGTTATTATTTTAATCTCCTTGACAAGCAATGTTACTCTCCTTCATAATCCTGAAATCATGGAGGTTCTTTCACTGAGGTGGTTCATTCTACCACCTCTGCACATAAGGTCCAGTGTACCTGGAAATCCTGTAGCAGTTATCAGCATGTGCCATTGTACCATTGTGGAGAGCTGGGAAAGAACTTCTTACCCTCCACCAAACCATAACACATTCTTGTTCATCACAAATCAAACCATAAGATTAAATCATAAATTTAATCTTAGAGCTAGGAAAGTTAAAGAACTACCCTCTCACTTTTTAGAAAAGAAGAAACAAAGTCTCACACGGTTTTTTTGTGGTAAAAATGAGCTTAAAATATTCCTTCTCGGGTAGCAGACTTGGCCCAATGGATAGGGCGTCCGCCTACCACATTGTAGGTCTTCGGTTCAAACCCTGAGCCTCCTTGACCCATGTGGAGCTGGCCCATGCAAAGTGCTGATGCACACAAAGAGTGCCCTGCCACACAGGGTGTCCCCCACGTAGGGGAGGCCCAAGTGCAAGAAGTGCGCCCAGTAAGGAGAGCCATCCAGTGCGAAAGAAAGTGCAGCCTGCCCAAGAATGGTGCCGCACACACAGAGAGCTGGCGGAACAAAATGATGCAATCGAAAAAACACACAGATTCCCGGTGCCATTGATAAGGATAGAAGCAGTTACAGAAGAACACATAGTGAATGGACACAGAGAGTAGACAACTGAGGGGGGAAGAGGGGGAGGGCGCGAAAAAAAATTCCTTCTCAATGGGAAAAAATATTTTACTACCTCTTACTATTTTCTTGGTATACTAAGGCAACATCTCTCTTTCAAAACACATATTTTGTTGGGGATGTGTAATAACATATTGTGTATTTAAAAATGGGGTCCTATGGTCAACAATAAAGTTATAAGACTTTTTAATGTAGGATTTTGCAGAGCTTTTGATGAATTATGCCTCTACCAGAATGAGATATGCAGTATAGAGTAATTTCCAAACTCAGAAGGACCACAGAATGCTTTAATAGAGCATCTTCTTGTAAATCTCATTGAAGGAAAGGATGCCTGAATCCATTTCATGACAATAAACTTGTTCCATGAATTTGTTAGCATTTTCCAATAGTAAAGGTGTCTGCAAACAGGTATGAGGAAGGGAGGTGAGGAAGAAACATTACATAGGTTAGCATCTTTCTTAGAGAATGAGCCCAAGGCAATGTTGGATAAGCCCCATCAGAGAAGGAAAGAAATACAGAGGCATTTGAAGACAAACATGACCTAAATTATATGACTGCCGAGAATATTTTCTAGGCAATATGATGTGAGTCACTTCAGGACTCAGTTCCAATAGTCATTGGAAACCAAACAAAGAGAAATTTGCTGAAGTTAAATGATTTATTCTCAGTTTTCTGAGGCTGCATGAGTTTGTTAAAAAAAATTTAAGGACCTATATCCCGATGTCTTTGTAAGTCACAAAAAAAGATACCTCAACAAATTGGCATTTATGTTTGAGCATCCCCTGGGACAAGACTGGTTCCCTACATCATCACCCTAAAATGAAATCTGCAGGAGTCAAACAGTCAACATGTGAAGATCTTCCAATCAGTTTTATTGATGATAAAGTATTAACCATAATTATTTTTACAGTCAAAGACTAATTAGATTTATCACTATATTTTATAAAATGATTCTTTTCATTGTATCATTTATCTCCTTTCTTCCCTTTGGATAAAACTTTCTTCTTGCTGAAGTACACTCTAAAATTTATTTTAATAGTGGTCTCTGGATGTTAAAAGACTCTGGCTTAGTTTGCCACAGGGCTACCAATGAAAAGTACCAGAATTTATTTGGGGTAAATGCTTACAATTCTGAGGCCATGAAATGTCCAAATCCAGGCCCTATAAGACATGCTTTCTCACCAAAGTCAGCTACCTCATGGTGAAGCAAGATGGTGGGCCTAGGCTTCTGCCTTCCTCTTCAAGCTCACCATCTATTACAATCTGGTTCCCAGAGCTCAGCTGTGAACAACCAGGTCTAGGGCTTGTTTCTTTCCAGCCCGCTCTCTGTGCTGCTCCACTTTCTTCCTGAGTTTAGCTGTGAGCTATCAAGCATATGGCAGGGCTCTTCTCCTGAGCCTTGGGCTGCTCTGTGGGCCCAGCACCTCAGGGGCCTCTTGCTGTGCCTCTGGGCTCTGCTGGTTCCAGACTCTGGGAATTCTTTCAGTACATGGGGCTTCTCTGTTTTCCTGCAAACCTCTCTCACACACAGCAGGATCAATATGGTGGCTTCCTATTCCTCTGTTCCTGTCTCTGTCTCTTTCTGTATCTCCATTTATATCAGACACAGCAAGTGGGCAGAGACTCAACCTGAGTCATGCCTCCCTGATGTAGTCCAATCAAAAGCAAGCTAATCAAGTGACCTAAAGTGAATCTACTGCAATCAAAGGGTAACACACCCACAGGAATAGATTAGTTTAAGATCATAATCTTTTTCTGGAATTCACAAAATTCAGACTGTCACTGACTCTTAGGTTGGTTTGTCTGAAAATTTTTTTAAATCTCACTTTATATTATATTATAGAATAATGCATAATTCTTTGGTAAAAGTTCATTTTAGTTAACACTTTGAAAAATTTTCTCCAGTGTTTTCTTGACATTCTTGTGGCAGCTGCTGAGTTAACTCTTCTTTTATTTCAGCTATTATATCTTTTCCCTGGTAGATTTTAACATTTTCTCCCTAGTCTGGGTATTTTACAATTTCACTAACATGTGAAATTCTCAGTTTCTGTGCAATTTTTGATATGAGATATATTTTTTTTCTTTCATTTTGGAAAATATAAAGCCATTATCTCTTCTAATATAACTATTTCCCATTTTCTTCATGATTCTTTACTGGAATTCTAAGTGAAGATAAACTGCAGTCTCTCAGTCAATCTAATATCTCTCAATTGTATTTTCTGTGTGAATCCCTCAGTATTATCTTCCTTTTCATTAAGTATTTCTTTGACTTTATTCATTCTAGATATGATTCAATCTATTAACTTTTGTTTTCTTTTAATATCCTTGTTTTTTCCATTTCCAGTATTTCTACATAGATCTTTTCTATATTTACTTATTCTTTTTTTTTCATTTCTTCTTGAAATTTTTCTATAGGATTTGTATGTTTTAATAGATTTAATTCTTTCTATGTTCTTCTGGAGCATCATAATCATATTTATTTCTTTGCCATATAGTTTTATAAAAATAATTTCATCTAGAGTTTATTTAGTTAATTTTGTATTTTACTGGCTCCTGTCATATCATTAGACTTCTCTCTCCTCCTTCTCCTCTCTCCCTCCCTCTCTCATTCTTTCTTCTTCTTTCTCTCTCTTGTTTCTATTTCTCTCCTTTCTTTCTGTTTCCCTCCCTTTTCAGTTATCCTCCCAAACCAAAGGCCCTGTGGCTATATCTACTCTACTCTAATGCTTGAGTCAGGAGCTGAATCTTAATGTAGCAATCTGGATCTCCCATGTTATGGTGAATTCAGAACTATCATCTATCCATTCACCAACACAGCTAACAGATTTGTTCACTTCCAGGCCATGAAGCTTTATCTTCCCAATACCCTAAAGCAGTGACTTACTCTAAGCTGTAAACTTAGTAATATTTGACATAACTCTTTCAACTTATTTTTTTCATGAGTGAGAGAGCTTGAGTCCCATATTTAACATGAAAACTTTTCCTTTCCTTTCACTCATAGATCTGCCATTTCCTACACTTACACTCAGAATTCAAATTTTGTCCCACTTATTGTATTTTTTTTGTCAACTTCTGGTTTACAGAGATATTTATTTTGTTTTTAACTCAGCCATCTTTTATTCTTTATATATTTTATTAATTATTATATGTGTTTGGAGCTTAGGGGATTCATATGGCTGGAGAATGAAGGATGGCTGGATGCATGAGGAGAAAACAGGAAAGAAAATCCCCTGATGGGGAGAGATAATATAGGAACAAAGGAAATTAAATAAATGTCCCTCTATTATTTTCTTCAGATATTCAAAAACAAAATCCATGGATAAGAAAAAAAGAATTCTATTAAATTTAATATTTAAAGAACTAAGAAAGCATTCATGGAAAAAGTAAAATGTAATTTAAAAGATCATCTAAAATTCGAAGGTAAGGTTAAATGAATTTTCTTTAAAATGTAACTAACACAGGGAAGCGGACTTGGCCCAGTGATTAGGGTGTCTGTCTACCACATGGGAGGTCCGTGGTTCAAACCCGGGCCTCCTTGACCCGTGTGGAGCTGGCCCATGCACAGTGCTGATGGGCGCAAGGAGTGCCACACCACTGCAGGGGTGTCCCCGCGTAGGGGAGCCCCACGCACAAGGAGTGCACCCCGTAAAGAGAGCTGCCCAGCGTGAAAGAAAGTGCAGCCTGCCCAGGAATGGTGCCACACACACACAGAGCTAACACAACAAGATGACACCCCAAATAAAGAAACACAGATTCCCCTGCCGCTGACAACAACAGAGCGGACAAAGAAGGTGATGCAGCAAAAGACATAGAGAATCAGGGCAGGGGGCAGGGGGTGGGGGTGCGGGTGGAGGTGGGGGAGAGAAATAAATAAATAAATCTCTAAAAAAATTGTAACTAACACAAAAATAGTGGAAATTAAAACTATAATAGAAAAGGCAAGAGACTTACATATTCAATCCAGGACCTAAATATTTGACAAATATAGATATAGAATCCAGAGAAAACATATGGGATGGTCTTATCAAGTAAATAATATTAAGGTTTTTAAAAATTTAAGGTCATGGATATCTACATGGAGTATATTCTACTGCCCAGGATTATGAAAACTAAAAGACTTAACCTAATACAAATCATCATGTTTCAGAATAGGAAGGGAAAGTTGTAGAGAGACTTATAGATCACACACAAAGACATGAAGATTTGAATGACTTCTAATTTCTAACCAGCAAAAATGAATGCTACAAATTAATACCTTAGAAAATATAAGTGAATATTATTTTCATCCTAGAATTCAGTAGCCAGACAATTATCAGTTCACTGTGAGAACAAAAAAAGGATAAGCAAGGCTCAGCATATTTATCAATCATTAACCCTCTTGCAGGAAACAATGTGATGATGTGCTTTAGAAAAATGCAAGTAGTAAACCAAAGAAGATTAGGGCCTTATATCCAGGAAATAATAATCATACCAAGAAGATTTAAGAGAATTACTTGACTATAAAGGAAAAGCAAAAATTCTTAGAGGGTTTCCATTACAGATTGTAGTAAAAAGATAGGGAGGAAGTCTCTAGGGAATATGAGAAATAACTAAATATCTGATATGATCAAATATTGGCAAAAATATAGGATTTGTTTTTATTGCTTAGAACAAGAAATAAAAGGAAAGGTAAATGGATGCTAAGGGAAAGCAAATAAAGGGAGTGAAATATATTATTTGCTTCTGCAATGAACAACATTTATATAAAAATAACATTAATAAAGTCTACTGTTTTGTGAATAAAGTGGCTTACTATTTTGGATATTTTGTAAGATGAAATGTAGGTGGTGTATGAGAAGGAGTAATGTCCAAAGTCAATACAGGTTATGTACTATCCACTGAGCATTAAGACACAGGGAGGTAATTGTCAGAAGAAAGAGCAAAAATAAGTAGTTGTAGAGGGGATATGTTGTAGAGGAGATTGCTATTAAGTAATATTTGTTTATTTTAATTAAAAATGTTTTTTCTTTATTAGAGTAATTATGAGTTTACAGAACAATCATGCATAAAATACAGGATTCCCGTATACTGCCTCCAACAACCACTTGCATTGCTGTGGAACATTTGTTACAATTAATGATAACACCATTTTATAATTGTATTACTAATTAAAGTCCATGGTTTAACTTAGGTTTCACTCTTTGGGTAGTTTAATTTTTATTATGTTGCCATATATATATAATCTAACATTTCTCCTTTTAATCATATTTAGATATATATTTCAGTGCTGTTAATTGCATTCACAATGAAGTGTTACCATCACCACCATCCATTACCAAAACATTTTCATGATTTCGATAGGCACCCAGTACATTTTAAGTTTTCACTTCCCATTCCCTATCCTTGTCCTGTTCTGTTTCTATGCGTTGCTTATTGTTGTAAAGTGGTGATATCATGAAATATTTGTCCTTTTGTATCTGGCTTATTTTACTCACCATAATGTCTTCAAGGTTCAACATATTGTTGCATGTTTCTGGAATTAATTTCTTTTTATGGCTGAATGATATACCATTGTGTATACAACAAAAGTTTTAAATTTTGATGAGATCCCATTTATCTACTTTATCTTTTATTGCTTGTGCTATGGGCGTAAAGTCTAAGAAACCACTGGCTAACACAATGTCATGAATATGCTTCCCTGGTTTTCTTCTAGGCTTTTGATATTCTAGCTCTTATATTAAGGTTTTTGATCCATTTTGAGTTGATTTTTATATATAGTGTGAGATAGGGGACCTTCTCTTTATTGCAAATGGAGATCCAGTTTTCCCAGCAACATGTGTTGAAAAGACTATTCTTTCCCAATTGAATGGACTTTGCCTCCTTGTCAAAAATCAGTTGTTCCCTTTTTAAGTATGTAATGACCATCTTTTTCCTTCATAATTGTTTTTTACTTAAAGTCTATTTTATCTTATATTAGTAGAGCCACCCCAACTCATGGTTACTACTTGCATGGTATATTTTCCATCCTTTCATCCTCAATTTACTGTATTTTGACTTTAACATGAGTGTCTAGTAGACAGTGTATAGTTGGGTCAGTCTTTTTTACCCATTCTATCAATCTCTGCCTTTTGACCAGTAAGTTAATCCATTTACATTTAAAGTCATTACTGACAATAAACTTTCTTCTGCTGTTTTGCTATTTAGTTTTCATAAGTCTTATATCTTTTTATTGTCTCACTTCTGCCTTCTTGCCTCCATGGATTCTGATGAGAATTTGGTACTAAATGTAATTGGGACTCCCTTGTATATAAATGTTGCTTTTCTCTTGGAGCTGTCAGAACTCTTTCCTTGTCCTTTGCATTTGATAGTGTAATCAATATAGGCTGTTTTTTTTTTTTTTTATGTTTATCCTGTTTGGTGTTTTGTGAGCTTCTTGGATGCGCATGTTCATGTCTTTTGCTAAGTTTGGCAAAAATTCTTTGTCATTTTTTCTTTGACTATTCCTTCTGAACTTTTCTCTCTTTCTTCATCTTCTTGGACTCCCATAATGAGTATACTGGTAAACTTGATGTGTCCTGAAGCTGTCTTAGGCTATTTTCACTCTTTGTATTTCTTTTTTCTCTTTCTTCTTTAGCTTAATTTAATTTCAAGTGTCTTGTTTTCAAGTTCACTGGTTCTTTCTTCTGCCAACTCCAATACCCCCTTTAAACATCTTGGACATTTTTTTTCTTTCAGTTATGGTCTTCAATTCCAGTAGTTCTTATTGAATACATTTTAAAATCTCTATCTCCTTGCTTAGACTGTCATATTATTCATACATAGTTTCCTATATCCTTTAGTTCTTTCTCTGTGCTTTCCATTATCTTGTTTAGTATTTTTAAGATCATTTTTTAAAGGTTTGTTTGGTATGTCCAAATTCTTATCTTCTTCATTGGTGTTTTCTGTATCTTTATCTTCTTCCTTTAGATAGACTGAAATTTCCTATTTGTCTTCTACTCTTTTGTTGCAACTGTACATTCTAATATTTCAAAATATTGACTCTGGTGTTTTCTCCCCACATTGTCCATTTCTTGGTTTAGTGATCAGCTGGTAATGAGACAGAAATTTTCTTGAGCTTCAGCCCTCCTGTCAAGAAGGTTTGTCCAAGGTGAATGTACTTTGCAGACTTTTCCCTGTCTTTCTGGGTCTCTGTATTACACTAGGCTTTTGCTTGTTAGTGGCTTTGGAGTTCCCCTGTTTATGGGAGTTTGATTTTCCCCTGTGTTTCCCAGGAGGCAGACCTCCCGGTCCCTAGTGTTTGAAGTTGGCAGACCTTTTTCCCAGACTGTCTGCCTCTATAGATTTTTATATTTCTTTTGTTGTTTTAAGCTACTTTTACCAGGCTTGTGTGTGAGGGGGGAGTTGATCCTGGGAAGAGATTCACCCAGGGGAGGGTTTTCTCAATTCAGTTTTTCCCAACTAAAACCAGGCCAGGGACCCATGAAATGATTCCAGACTGGATCCAAAGTGACTAGTGGAGGGAGTCAGGAAGGGTGTCAAAAGCTTCTCTGATGACTCCCCAAAGCTGAGCTTTCCTGGTCTGCCCAGCAAGTGCACCCCTTCAGCTAACTCTCCCCTATAGTCTTTTTTTTTTTTTTATGATTTATTTATTTATTTCTCTCCCCTTCCCCCACCCCACCCTGGTTGTCTGTTTTCTGTGTCTATTTGCTGTGGCTTCTTCTTTGTCCTCTTCTGTTGTTTCTTTTTGTTGCATCATCTTGTTGTGTCAGCTCTCCGTGTGGGTGGCACCATTCTTAGGCAGGCTGCACTTTCTTTCACGCTAGGCAGCTCTCCTCGCAGGGCACACTTCTTGCACGTGGGGCTCCTCTATGCAGGGGACACCCCTGCGTGGCATGGCACTCCTTGCACGAATCAGCACTGTGCAAGGGCCAGCTCCACATGGGTCAAGGAGGCCTGGGGTTTGAACTGCGGACCTCCCATGTGGTAGACCAACGCCCTAACCATTGGACCAAGTCCGCCTCCCTCCCCCACAGTCTTGAGGATGTGTTGCATCTTTAAATCTTTACCACCTCCATGGCTGTCCAAGGAGGGTTGAAACAATAGCTGCCCTCAGTCCTGGGACCCAGCATGGTGAAATCACTAATCAAAATCTATGGCCAGCAATTGGCCATTCCCTCCCTTGCTTTCGAGGAAGAGGATTTTTATGTCCTTTTCTTTCCTCAGAAGGTAGCCATGGTCTGGATCCCACAGTGGCCTGATCTGAGAATGGGGGATGGGCACTAGTAGCAAAAACAGCAATTTCTGGTTCTTTACTATAAATTTATCATTCTCTTCCTCCCGCTCTTCCCTGGATGCTGTACAGTATTCTTCTGGCCTCTGGAGTTTCAAAATAATTGTTTTAGACAATTTGTGCTGTTTAATAATTGTTTTAGTGGAAGGACTGAGTCCTGGAGCTCCTTATTCTGCCTTTTTTCCCAGAAGTTCCCTCTATTTGTTTTTTAAAACATAAAAAACTAGTGTCTCTTCAATGATCTTCTCTTCTAGATGGCTTTCTTTGATTCAGCCCACTTATCATCCCTTAAATTTGGCCACAAAACATGGAAAATAATGGGTGACCATATTATCAATTTTCCCAAGGGTGGCACATAACTAATACCATTTTTGGGAGGGAAGTTAATTCATTATATTCAATGGGTACCTTAGGATTTGATTCTTTTCCTCAAAAGGAAAATGTTGCATTATTTCCATCATATCTGCATAGTTTCTCTTTCCATCTATACCAATGGTATTTCTATCACTCAACTTTACGTTAATGTATTCTAATTCTCTGCTCTACAGCCCTTTTCTTTCTCAGGGCTACTGGAAATCATGATTCTATCTTTTTTTTAATCACTGTATTCCTAGTGCAAATATTTTTTGATGTTTAATATATGATAGATAAATGAATATATATTGAGTTGATTGTGCTACCTTATTTGTGGATATGAATCTTAAAAGAATGACGTGTCTTCACCCCATATGGTAGAAAACTTTAAGAAGCCGAAAGTCATAGCTATGGCTTACCCACCCAACCAGCTGTTTGCTCTTTGAAAAATTGCTTAAACTCTCTGAGGCTCCTTTTCTTATTTATTTGCTGGTGATGATGATATGTTACCTGAAGCTCTCATGGAGTGATTTTTATATCCAAAAGGAAGTTGAGGTGGTAATATTGGGCAATGATCTATATAGCTGAAGGGATCATATGGATGATGTTAATGATTATTTTTCTAGCACCTAGGAGCTGAAAACTAAGGACATATTACCACAACTGCAGGGTTGACCTTCTGAACCCAGTGAAGTGTTTAAGTTTGTAAAAATGGTTCAAGTTAACCAGATCTCTCAGCATGGTATCTTCAATAAAATGAGGGAGAGAATAAGTAAGGGAATCCTGGGACTGGAAAGCATTTACATGATGCCATCATGCACTGAATTCAGTAAGAGGGTTTTCTGTCCCTGGGCCCTGCATGTGCTCAGTGTAGACTGCAGACTTCAGTTTATTGACAAGATATTAGAAAAAACTGAGCTGTTGACAGAGCCAGTAAAAGTTGAACAGCCTTATCCACAAATAGTTCCCAATGAAGGGCAGGAGAATGAATAATATGTCTGTATGTGTGTGTATGTAAACAAACTTTTCCAAAATAATTCTCTAAAATCTGTTCATCTACTCACTTCTCCCTTTACCATGGGGAAATGAGAATTGAAAATGTTTAAATACTGGCAGAGGGATGGGATCTGGGCAGCAAACCAATATTCTACATTAAAGTCCGAGATTTAAAGATCCATTTATCAAAACCTTTGGTGTGTGCCCAAGTCTCCCTGAATTAATGCATGTGTGCATATGAAAATCAATGTTTCCTGCCCATATAAACACTGCAGCTCTGAATCAATCTCTCAAAGCCGAAGAGGGTTAAATATTTAAACGAGCTATGTATTGAAATACATTTTTAATGCCGTGAAGTCATTCTGATGAACGATTACTCAGGAACCTTCATTACTGAGTGTAGAGAGTAATGTGGTATTATCGGAACAGATGGCCCAGCTGTCTGTGGGCTCTGGCCCCCCTCAGGGTAGATTCAAATACCACTCCTAGAGTCAGCTGTTGATAGCCAGTGGCTTGAATGGATGGCTGCCTACACACCACACATCTCTACATGACAGCCATGCTGGCTGCTGTCTTGGGGAACATTTCCTTAAGGAGTCAAATGCTGCTTTGATTTGATTTGATTTGATTTCTTTGTAAGCACACCATGTTTCTCCTGCTTATTTCAAGCAGAAGCTGACGTTCAGGAATCCAGAGTGGATGAGCTGACCATTCCACTCCTTGAAGTCTGATTAGGAAGCACTGTTGGTTTACTCTCAAAAGTCTGCATGGCCTGTGATTTCAGGCTTCTCTGTATTCCTACCTGTTTCTAACCAGGGTATTTCAGAGAATAGAAAGGCCACAGCATTGTGCCAAGACTCAAAAATCCTGAGCTGGAGTTCTCATTTCCTTGGTTACTATCTTTGTGGCTGTAGGAAACTTGTATCATCTCTCTGAGCCCAGTTGTTTTTATCTGTGATCTCTGATGTTCCCTTTCTTTTACAAAGTCCCATTACCAATTGATTTTAAGTCAGGCATTTATGGAAGAGAAGCACAGAGAGAATATTAGGGATGGAAAGACGACTGAACCCAGAATCTGGCAAAAAGACATAGACCATAGACAATAAGCTATTCTCTCTACCTCTGTAGAAAACATCTTGAGGTACTGGTTAAAACATGCAAAAATATTTGTTAAAATTATGAAATGTTTTCCAATTGTGATCAACAGAGATGAGAAAATGGGAGGGGGAGTTCCGGCTCTGTGAGGAGGAAGGGTCAGAGGTATGAGGGATGTAGTTGGTATATTTCAGAGAATAGAGGTAGTTCATAAGTTAAAGATAAGCTCTTTGTTCTGCCCCTGTCAAAATCAGATTAGCTAGATGATGCCATTCTTGCTCTCCAAGCCTGGCTGTGGAAGGGAATCTGTCGTGAAAAGCAACCATCTGTAGCTAGATTTGTTTAAGTACCAACCAGGTCAAAACTAGAAGCAACATGGAACACAGTGAGACCAAAAATTATCTGCACAAATTGTGATTTTGCATTTGGGTGGTGAATAAAATTGAAAGGTGAATGTGATGATGGTGCAACTTGCTACATACTTCAATTAAGTATTGACTCGATGAGATAGTTTTGGAGATTTTCTAATTTTCTAAGTTGATGCTGCTATTGGTGGCAGATATTCCCTAAAGTATAACATACTTCTTCTTGGAGGGAAAGTAGAGAACACACACTCTTCCAAGTATCAACAACCTTCTGTGGAAAAGCATGAAAATAAAAATTTGGAAAGGATATAAAAGGAACACTTGGCAGTTTTTACATACAGCCTCCTTGCTGAAACCTCACTAATTCCACAAGGATCAAACCGTAAGATGGTTTGGAGCCTGAACCTTTGTCACAGACTGATAAATGCCATTTTCGGTATGTAAAGCATGTCATTCCCTCTGCTTACTTATTGGTTGTGGAAGCTGGTAGCTATATATGTACAGTAAGGATAGGCAGGTGCCAAGCCCCACGGCTCTGCACTAGTTTGGCGTGTTCACGTCCCCAGGTTCATAATTTCTTTATTGTACAGACTAACTAGTTTCTACATCCCACTTATTAATTTTCTTTGTACCCATGAGGCAGTACAGTTCTACAATAGACATCCAACAATATGTCCCTACTGGCAGTGCATCACTCGTCCTGGCCCTTTGTGACTAAGATGACTGAACCAATTGCTTCCTGGTCAAGTCACAGGATCCCTTCTGAAATTTTTAATAGTCCAGGACATGCGTGAATTTGATCAATTGGAGACCAAGTCATAGAACACAACACATGAATCCCCTGGAATATTTCATGTAATTTTCTGCTTCTTTTGCTTTTTTTCCTCAGTTCCTTCTATCTACAGTATTTATATGCCACTCCCTTGGGGATGTTAAAATGTTTTTCATCTTTTATGGCCCTACGTAAGCCTCATGGTTTCCATGAAGCATCCTACAATGAATTAGCCTAGAGAGTTCCTTTACTATCTGAACTATCACATCATACCTTCTTTGAAACACTACTTTATTATATAAAATATAGTACCATGTTGTTAGCTAGATGCTGGGAATGCACTAGTGAATTTTCCATGGTCCCTATCTTCTGCCACCTAAGTAGCCTTTGTGTGACTTTGAGAAAATTAATCTGTCATATCTATCATGGGAATAATACCTCCTCCACAAATTGTTGTGAGGATAAAATAAGACTGTGTGTGAAATTCCTTTGTAAATTACAAAGTGCTACATAAACATAAGGTACTGTTTTTATTATGCCTAGTTCCAATCATATTAGCTCTCAATCATTTGTCTTGGTGTATAAAGATCAAGATATTTTTTGTTGGTTTTAGTAGAGTGATTTGCACATAAAGATTGAATTGATTGATTCATTTTTGCCTTCAGATTTATGATCTGAGGTCTAATAATATTTCAAAATCTTGGCAGGCCATGACTGAGGTTTTGAGTTTCCTTTCTCTTTAGTCCTTGCAAGTTGAAATGGAGTTGGTTCCCATCTATATGAGATTGTGGTCATTCAAACATGGAAACTCAGGGGGACTGGGGTGAGGGGCTGTGTTCTCCATATAATCTCATTATATATTCCAATAACTTTCCAGTTCAGCAAAGGCACCTTGGCCAGCTGTTCTTCACCAAGTTTATATTTGATTTAACTCATTTAAAGGCTACTGTTCTCATTTTGGTGTTAGAACTTTTAGCAAAAATGTCTTAGGAACAAAAAAGAAACTAGAGCAGAATAATGAGTAGCCAGTACATTTTGAATGTATAGTGATTCTTTTAAATTTTACACAGTACATTCATATGTATTAGTTCATATAATATTTTGTGCATGCCCACAAGTTAAAGCTTATTAAATTCATTTTGTACATGAGGTATTCAAGGCACCAGACTCCAAATTAATATTGCCTATACTTTTTCTCCCTAGAGCAATAACATCTATATATTTAACTTTTTTGAGGAAGCAATTATAAAATCAAGTTTGTGTATAATCTATCCAAATTCACCTATCCTGGGAAGAGGACTGATTTCACTAGATATCTCTGCGATAAAAAAGTTGTGCCTGAAGGTGGCTTTCTCACCCTATGCTACAGAGGATACCAACACCACATTTCAGGCAGAATCAAGAGTTGAGAGAGCTCCAGGCAGCAGCTGGAGAAGGATGTCTGAAAGGATTTCCGGTAGAAGATACTGAATGTCTCATAATCTTGGAAGACATCCTTTGTAAGATGTAAAAGGTACTACTGTTTAAAAAAGATAAACAAAAACATTGCCAATTGCACTCTGACACAGTGCTTTCTTATTTTAATTTTGTGTTAATTGAAAGAGCACTTTGAGACTTACTTAGACATAGATTTTTATTACAATCTCTGTTGTGTGTACCTAGAAAGGAAAGTATAGGTAACCTATACTGATTTCAGAGGTCCTCAGGGCTCTCCACATTCTGAATCTGTCTTTTATTTATTACTTTTCTACTTGGACATTGATGCCCATTAATTTGCAAGCAATACCATTCTGTGTGCCATGAGGAACTTTAATGAGACTGCATTTCTTAAAAGGGTGCCCTACTATTGGCTCCAGGATTTCCTGCAAAGTCTTAACTCATTTGTATGTACACAAAATGGCAACTCTGTCATGATCACCACCTGACTGATAGTAACCCAAAGCTGTGTTGTGATCTCAAAAGTGGAAAACATGGTCAGTGAAATGCATTTTAGATTCTGTGGAAATATGGAAATAGGAGTTGAAACTATAGTCAGGTTTAGAAAGCAAGATAAGAACCCACAAGTTCACTGAACATGTGGGGGTCGTTCATGGGCTAGGTAAGGGTCTGAGGATGTCTTTTCTGAATGCAGGCGAGGGGGATCAGATGGAGATGACAGGCTGCATTTAATAATCCCGGAATAGGAATGACCCTTTTCTTGGAGACTGAGCCTCTATGATTCCAGTGTGATCACTCACTGAACAATTGATACGATACTGCTTAAAGGTAGAGCTCTGCATTAGGCATTCTGAGGGCCAACCATGTTGCTGTCACTAATTTGATGTGAGACCATGACTTGGTCACTTAACTTCCCTGAGCCTTATTTTCCTCATCTGAAAAATGGAAATGATCTCATTTGCCTCCCTTTCTTTGTAGGAATTATTATTGTCTTCCATAGACACTTATTTAATGCCTGCTATGTGGAAGGTACCTTGATGGGCCTAAACCTACCTGTAGCAAAGGATCCTCACATTACAGATGGGAAATCAGACTTAAGTCTGTTGAGTCACCAGCCCTAGTTCAACTCACTACTAAATAGCAGGGACAGAATTCAAATCAAGACCTTCTGAACCAAATCCAATTTTCTTATATTATATTAAAAAAGATTGAGGAAGCATATAAAGATACAAAGGGCTATAGGAGAATGAGATGTTAATAATATGATTATTTTATTTAATCTTAGAAAGATTTCTACATCAAATACTTTAACTGAAGTTGTTTCTTTTTTAAATGAGAAGATCCATATATTTTGCTTCATTAAAGCTAGTTGTTTTCTCAGAAACTTCGATTAAGTAGGAATCAAATCACAAGTTAGTCTCAATAAATGATATATTTAATAGCACCTAAAGCAAATAATCTAGCAAGTATAAATGAAAACTCACAGAGTTCTTTTCATGAACTAGGCACTGCACTGTGTTCTGTTATTTTATACTTGTCAGTTCATACAGTACTTGCAGAATCCTGCTAAAGCAAAAACTGAAGCTTGCTGAGATTATCTAATTTGTCCAAATTCACACAGATAGGTATTTTAATCCAATCCACTGCTCATTCAGTTCATTCGATATGTTCTTTTTCTATTGGGGCAAAAAGTGGGGACAGTCAATTCAAACTCCGGTAGTAATACTGTCTGTTGTGATGTTTCCTTGCCTAGGGGTTTGTATTGAAAGTGAATGCACAGGAATTTCAAGATGGCAGATAGGAGTGTAGGTGTTTCAGCCATGGACCACTTCACATATTGAGAGGCTGCTGGGGGTAGGGAGTAGGAGGAAGAGATGAGATGTGGGGGCATTTTTGGGACTTGGAGTTGTCCTGGGTGGTGCTGCAGGGACAGTTACTGGACATTGTATGTCCTCTCATGGCCCACTGGGTGGACTGTGGGAGAGTGTGGGCTATGATGTGGACCATTGACCATGAGGTGCAGCGGTGCTCAGAGATGTATTCACCAAATGCAATGAATGTCTCATGATGATGGAGGAGATAGTTGTTATGGGGGGAGGAGTGGACTGAGAGGGGTGGGGGATTTATGGGGACCTCATATTTTTTTAATGTAATATTAAAAAAAATAAAGACAAAAAAATAGATAATAAAAAAACCATTAACAAAAATAGAGAATACTAGCCATGCCTTGTCCAAACACCTTCCCAAGGAAAGAGGATTCTGAATTAAAATACACACACACACATCTGCTGAGACAAGGGTGTGAAGAGGTGTGACCGGAAGCACCTGGAGTGTTGAGATTGCTCTCCTTTGAACCCATTCTTGGGTGACAGGCTAGATAGTCTTCAAACCTATTTGCATATATCTGCTTTCCATTTTCTGTGGTCCCAGAGAAAATCCCAAAGAAAGCTGTGCATCATACCCAAAGCTACCCCATGCAAACCAGTCTTTTTGCAAAGCTGTTGGGATTATTCACTAACTCTCCCAAAGGGTATATGGATTGTTAAACCAAGAACCAACACATTTCTTAGTTTATTAAGCACTATATATATATGCACAGCACTTATCTAGGCCCTTTGACAGGTACAAATAATGTGTGGTCCTTGGCCTCAGATAGTTTTATATTTATAGATGGAGGCTGGGTCAGGCTTGTGAAACATAAAGCAATATAAAGCTGGATTGTAGTGTTGCTTTGGAAGCTGAAGCGTAAGAACATAAGGGGATTCAGGAAAGGTAGAAATTCCCATAGGAAAGTTAAAAATGGTTTCTTGAAAGAAGTAGAAATTGACCCAAATTCTTAGATTCTTATTTCCATTGCCATTTCCACTGTAAAAAGTTTTTGCAAGGAGGTAGCTTGCAGTTAAATTACCAATACCTGGTAACCTCCCCAATACGGACACTATCATCTTCAGACTTTCACATTCTTTCTGTTCTGCTTTCTTTTCTTCCCAATGTTTCCTTCCTTTCTCTCTTCTTCCAGCCAACCTTGGTTTTCACACTTCTTCCCCTGCTCTGTTTGCCTACATTTATGTTCTTTAAATTTTTATATCCCCCTAGCCCCTCCCCCCCACAGATTGCCTTTCTCATGATCACGTTGTCTTCCTTTAATTCCACTCTTGCCTCATTTTACAATGCCAATTATGAAATACTGAGTGTTCACAAATAGAGTTGCTTTTGATAGCTCCTGACTCAATATAAAAAAAATGCTGGGAATTCAACATTTGGGTTATCAAGCATCAGAGAGTTTTGCAGACACTCTCTGTGGATTGTGTACAGAGAACTTCTGACAGAGAAGGGCAATGCCTATTAGAGTTGAGGTGTAAAAAGTGGGAGGTCCTAGTACAAAGAAGCAAATAGAGAGCAGCTAATGTCAACCTTCACCTTGGCCATGCTCAGTTATTTTAAGGAGGAAAGAAAAGAACCCTTTGCATATTGATTACCTACTATGTGCCAAGCCTTGCCCTGGGCACATTTAAATATTTAATTCTCCCAAGAGTCATCAAGGTGGATATTAGTATCTCCCATTATAGACAGGGTAACTAAACCTCAGGAAGTTTGTCTATCACCCAAGGTCATGCAGCTGACAATAGCAGAGACTAGATTCTATGTCTCTGCCTCTATTTATAATATCAGTCTGCTTTCTACCTCCTTTGCTTCCAAGACCACTGCCACTAAATATTTCAGCAAACATAGAAATCCTAACATTTGCCTCAGCATTGTAGTAAAGCCTTGATATTCCTTTGTTGTTGAAGGCTGGATCCTGAGTACCACATTGAAGAGTGGACAGCAAGAGGCTCAGGCAGTCCAGGGAGGAGAACAAGAGTCAGGGTGGGGTTTGGGTCAACATGGTAGGCTGACAGGTACAGGAAGTTGACAAGTCAGAGTCATATTCTGGGGAAGTCAGGAAGGTAGGTATCAAAAGCCCAGAAACTCGGTGATCCCAGAGGCAGGGGCAATGGTTCTATTGAACAGGGGACATGAAGACAAGCAAAAATCCTAGGGAAGGCACCTCTTTTGTTGCCTGCTGAGTTTGTGCAGCAGTGGATCCTAGGTGATAGCAAAATTAGGAGGATGTCAGACACCCACAGATAAACCATGCCCCTTATGGAGTCCAAAATAGAGATGTGCAAAATGTTTTACTGTGGCCAGTGCTGCAAAGGGGACTAATTTTATACCTACTGAAGCATCTGGAACTTTGGCATAAGATGTGAATAGAAGCTTCTTTTACGTTGCGGGTATTTTTTTGTTATGTCTACAGGTGCCACTAGAGACAATGGAAACTTACCATCTCAGGGATCCTTATTTTATATCCCCATCACCCACCTACGATGATCTGGAATGAAGTATTACCCCCTTACTCTCATACCTACCCCAACCCCTGCCAAAAACTACTCTCGGATTCCACTTAGTGGGGAACGACTGTGGGAGCTGATGAGGGCATGCATCTTTCCACAGGAATTTTCTTTACTCCGAAGGAAGCCAGAAGAAGACAAGTCAAGGAAAATGCTTTGAATAAGGATTGAGATGAAGGAGGGCTTCCTGGATCCCCTAATCTCCCAGGGAGTGAGCAGGCAGGTGGCCATGCCACCTACACATAAGGGCAGCCTTGACAGTAGTCGTATTTTTTGTTTTTTTTCCTCCTATGCCCTGCAATGATTTTCTCAGAGTGACATTGACATATGTCCCCATAAATAAATTAGCAACCCCATCTCAGCTGACATGTTTGGCAGAAATAAGAAGTTCATGTGCCAGTGTGTGGGTTAATTCCCATGCTCATTCCACTGGGAAGGATCAAGTGTATCCCTGTGTATTCATACCACAAGCACTGGGGTGCAGAAAGCTTTGCTTTTTCTTCTTCTTCTTGGATTTCACAGAAATATTTTTTGGCTTATTTATGTAAATGATGTATGTGAGAGATTGTTAATCAACAGAGAAGTGATGGAAAAACAGAAGGATAGGTGAGGTGGAAATAACATTTTACATTTATAAAAATAGAAATAGAGATTCCATACTGCTTATCCCCAAATACCTCACCATGGAGGTGGATATTTGTGTTCTTTATATTGTAAAGCTCCTTCTACTAAATGCCAATGTAGAATTGAGGCACGGAAAGAGGGTAAACAAATTCTAGTCCCTTTCCTCCCTTATTCCCTCTGAAAGACTACAAACTCTTTAAAAATACCTTTATAACTTTCTGTAGAGTTAATCAAAGTTTGGAGAACCTCATATGTTCTGGTTCCATGAAATAAGAAAATAAGTGAATGGAATCCCTGTTAAAAACAGCTACCTGGGAGAGGCAAGTGCAGAAATAGATTTAGCCAGTTTATTCAGTAAGTGTGGATTTAGCCCTTACAGTGTGACAGGTCCCGCCTTGGAGGGGGCCTGCCTCAAGGCCCTCCTGTGGGGGAGTGGTGCTCCTGACAGTGTGGCAGCATTTTTACCACCTTTGCCCACTCAGTTCACTCACTCCAGATATTTATAACAATAGGGAAAATATTTTGCCCATTCTCCTATTTACTAATTCATTAATCTATTAAGATATATTTTCTCTTCACTAACTATCCACCTATTATTCTGCTAAGTGCTAGGGATACAATAGTGAACTGGACAGAAAAAAAAAAATCCCTGCCTTCATGGAGTTTGCAGTGTACTGCCTTAAATTTTACCTCAGTTTTTATGCAGGCAACACAAATTTCATTGAGAGCAACATTATGTATCCAGTGCAATAAGAATAGTTCTTTCCTGCCTGATGAGGATCAGTGTGACTACAAAATCTTCCCTGAACTAAGAATTTGAACAATTTCTGAATAATTTACCATTTGAAGTAAGCCAATTCTGTTCCCGTGTTTTCATGTGATAAATGAGTGTTAGGTACTCAAGAACACACTGTCTAATTAGATAGCCACTAGCCTCCTGTGGCTACTTAAATTAATTTAATAAAATTAAAAAAAATAAGTTTCTCAGTCACACTAGTCCCATTTTAATTGCTCAGTCTCATGTGGCTAATGGTTATCATTTTGGACAGTGCAGAACAGAACATTTTTGAAATCACAGAAAGTTTTCTTGGACAGCCCTGCTCTGGAAGGAAGTGTCTGGTGTTAATTTCTATGATGTTTTGGGGCCTTTTATGTGTTTTCACAGAAGAATTCAAGAAGTAGCTCTTTGTTTAAAAATTCTACATCACCTGCTCTGTCCATAAATTAAATGACATTACTATGAAAATCCACATAGATACTTATGTTTTCTTGTGTATGCCCTTTATCTGTTTCTAGACTTGAAGCACTTGTGGGCAGTGATCATACCATATGTCTCTATGTTCCAGTTGCTTAGCACAATGCCCTGCAGATGGTAAGATAAACATGTGTGTTTTTGGTGAAGACTGCAATTTCTGGTGCTAAGCTGCACCCCAACAGACTGTGAGCTGTGCCTCTAACCAATGGAGGGGAGTTGTACTACAAAGAAGCCAAGAGGGACAGATCACGAGTTTGGACTCTGCCACATTGAGTCTGATCCCAAAGGCTATTTCTGCACATTAAGCCATCTGGAGATAGCGTGGGAGCCAGGCATCACGCCTGTGCATTGAATTAACTTATCCCTTGGTATTTAAATGCTCTCTTGGCTAGAGACATTGGTGTCCACAGTCAACCACAGGCATGGAAATAAAGTTCTGACTTCCAGTCATACACTGCAAACTTCATTTCCTTTGCTGAACTCAGTTAGCACCTGGTTCTAGTCCCTAATCCACTTCCAGAGCTGCAGGAATTTTCATTCCTGAACTCTAAGAGAGTGATCACAAGAGCCTTACAATAATGAGAAGGGACTAGAGTTCTAGGGGATCAGTCACATTCAGTCCATGGGAAGCTGAAAAAGGATGTCGGTTCTAGAAGATGAATTATTTTAAGTTAAGTAGCCTTCAGCACTATTCAGTTGTGTCAAAATCCAGCTGCCAAGAGGAACAATATTGCAGCCAATTAATGTTTCATCTCATAAGATTTTATCCTTGTCATTGCTCCCTCCCTTTCTGTGGCCCATTTTCTCAGCTCCCTTGTCTGTTTGTATCTGCATCAAAAGAACCTACAGTCTTTTGGCCATGGTGCTAAGCTTCGGAAATTTGAAAGAGAAAATCTGAAGTAAGAGGCCATCATTTACTACAGATCATTTGTTCACAAGTCTTCTTTCAAAAAAACAAAAACAAAAACAAAATCTCAATAAGATAGCTCTTAGTATTCCCAAATAAAGACTCTGAAGACCCAAGAGTTTAAATGACTGTTGGCCGTCCCACAGTTAAGAAGTTATTAGAACCAAGACTAAAAAACAATGTGGGACTTGAAACAATGTTGGAAGAGAAATTGAATGACAAGATTTCATAGAAATGGAAAGAATGTTTGCCCTCAATATGTCTCTTTACCTGCTAATTAATTAACCACCATCAATATTTATTGAATACTTAGAATGCAGAAGTTTATATGGCTGAATATTAGAGGTATTTAAAATGGTACACTGCCATCAGGATGTTTACAATTCCAATTTGAAGTGATGTTTAAAAATAATAAATATTTCAATGTAACATAAAGGAAATGGAAAATTAATGCACAAGTAATAAATAATAACTGAGTTCAGAGAAGTTCAATAATTCTTGACATAGGTGCTATCATAGATGAATTTTTAGTGGAGATAATGGTTTTGTAGGAATGAAATGGAAAGGATAAATTAAAATGTCATTCCATGAAAACAGAAAAATGCATGGAGATTGGAAAGTCAAATAATGGCTTAAGGGACATTGACTAGTCAATGAAGAATATGCAGAAGTTAAGTGGAAGCAGCAGGATGGATACAAATTCTGAAGGTACTGGAATTCCTGGCTAGGAATGTATGTCCTTTTCCCTTAAAATTAAGAGACGCTCTTGAAAGAATACCTGAAATTCCAACTTGACCTTCTGTCTGTGCTTATTCATATTCCTACCTTCGGTTGTTGATGTTTTTCGCACATTTGTTCTATCTCTTTCCTATATCAGTTCTTACCCAAGTTTCAGGGCTCAATCCAAACTCTACCTCTTTCAGGAAAGCTTCTTCAATTTACACAGCATTTTAACATAAATTGCATTAGCTTACACTTACATGTTTGATTAGGTATGTTTCTATACTGTTCTCTGTTTGCCTATATAAATCACATAACTGTATGTTATAAACACGTTAAACTCTTTAAAGTTTATATCTCTGCTCTTTCAAAGTACAGCTTAGAAGTCATGATTGGGAGAACGATGTTGACTTGAATTGAAGATAGGCAGTGGGGAAGAGATATTGTATTATTAATCACGATCTTACTGAAATATTACTCTGATAATTCTAAAAGTACGACTCTTAACATCTACCATCCAATTTCTGCTTTAGGACTGATGGAAGAAAGGGAATGCGTGCTAGAATACAACATATTTTACCTCTAAACCTATATTTAAAAAGAAAACTGACACTATTCAGCAACATTTCAATATTATTCTTAGACTCTAATCAAGTGAACTAACAAAGGTTGTGGGATAAGTATGAGCTCTGGAAAAAAGTGCCTAAACTTTGGAAAATGTCACTATTTTTTCAACTATTGAGATCCTACTATTCATGGATGGGTGTGGTGCTGGGCTAAATGTCATGGGAAGTGTGAAAACGTATAGAACAAGAAACACTTCTCAGGACACTTTTAGGCTAATGTGGGAAACTCATAGGTAAGGATCTAAACAATAAGTCAAAGTTGACTGTCGACAGTTAGGGTGGGGTAGTTGGGAAGAAAGTACCCCACACTTTGATTCAGTCAATGCATTTCCACTCTGAAGGGAGAATGTACCTTAGTCTGCTCTGGTGCTCTTTGGAAAGCTTTGAAACCTGCAGAGGTTCTACTTGTGCTCCAACTGTGCCTTGTGCATCACTCTTTAAAACCACTTATTGCATTATGTGAAATTTCCTGCCTCTCCTTCTAGACTACAAGGTTCTCAATAAGGTTAGTGTCTTATTTTTGTGTGTGTGAAGTTTTCTTTGGTTTATTTCTTTATTAGAAAAGTTGTGGGTTTACAAAGCAATCATGCATAAAATACAAGATTCCCATACACCAATTTGCATTAGTGCAGAACATTTGCTATAAGTGATAATAGCACATTTTTATATTTGTATTATTAATTAAAGTTCATGATTTAATTTAGGGTTCACTGTTTGGGTAGTGTAGTTCCATGGATTTTTTTTTAAAGTTTATATTCTGTTGCCATATATACAATTTAACATTATCCTTTTAATCATATTCAGATATATATTTTAGTTAATTGTGTTAACAATGTTGTACTACCATCACCATCAGCCATTACTAATACATTCCCATAATTTCAAATAGGAACCCCCTATATTTTATGCCTTAACTTCCCATTCCCCATCCCACTCCATCTCCTGTAATCCATATTCTAAATTCTGACTCTATGAGTTTGCTTATTTTAATTGTTTATAAATCAGTGTTACCATACAATATTTATTCTTTTGTGTCTGACTCATATCATGGAAGATGTTGTCTTCAAGGTTCATCCATGTTGTCACATGTATTAGGATTTCATTCCTTTTTATGGCTGAATAATGTTCCATTCTATGTACATATACATTTTATTTATGCATTCATCGGCTGATAAATCCTTGAGTTACTTCCATCTCTTGGCAATTGTGAATAATGCTGCTATGAACATCAATGCACAATTATCTGTTCAAGCCTCTGCTTTCAATTCTTTGGGGAATAAAACTAGTAATGGAATTGCCAGGACACATGGCAGTTCTATACTTAGCTTTCTGAGGAATCACCAAACTGTCTTCTATAGTGCCTGCAACATTTTACAGTCACCAGAAACAAATGTGTTCCTATTTCCCTCATCCTCTCCAACACTTGTTGTTTTCCATTTTTTAAATAGCAGCCATTCTAATGAATGTGGAATGGTATCTCACTTTTTTTTTTACAGCAATACTTGCCTTTATTTATAATGACAGGGGGAAAACATGAATAAAGCTTTAAGTCAGTATATTTCACACTAATGTCATTACTTAAGGGCTAAGGACATGGAAAGAAATTTAACAAAAATAACAGAATCATCACTTATGGGTACTTCTTTACTAGAAAAAGAAATGAACCATTCACAGTAGAGACTGCAAAAGGAAATGAACATAATCTTGCAATTCTAGAAAGTAAAATTAAGTAAGGAATTCTTAAATTTTCGAAGAGTGGAAAAAAAAGAAAAAGAAAATTTCAGAATTATTTAGAACAGTGTTTCTCAAATTTACCTCCTTGCACAGACATATTCTTGGGTGAAGGTACGATTTCTACGACAATTTTTAAAATACTGCATTTAACTTGGATCCTCAGATGTTTCATGGAATTGTTGAACATTTCCCATGAGATATCTCAGTTATCAAGGTGGAGAACACTAGTTCATGGCAATGATTCTCAATATGGGATAAGGTGGAGTGAAGATGACAAAGGGGGCCATTGTGGTTTTGATTTGGATTTTCCTTTTGGCTAATGATGTTGAACATCTTTTCATGTGCTTTTTGGACGTTTGAATATCTTCTTTGGAAAGATGTTTGTTCAAGGTTTTTTGCCATTTTAAATAATTGGGATATTTTTTGTTTTGTCAAGTTGATGGATCTCTTTATATATACTGGATATTAATCCTTTATCAGTTATTGGTTTTCAAGAATTTTCTTCCATTGTATAGGTTGTCTGTTTATTTCCATGATAAAATCCTTTCAGAAACAAACATTTTATTTTATTTTATTTTACTTTATTTTGATGAGGCCCCATTTATCTATATTTTTCTTTTGTTGCTTGTGCTTTGGGTGTAAAGTCTAAGAAACCATTGACTAACACAAGGTCCTGAAGAAGCTTTCCTATGTTTTCTACTAGCAGTCTGATAGTTCTTGCTCTTGGATTTAGGTCTTTTGATCCATTTTAAGATCATCTTTGTATATGGTATGAGGTAGGCATCTTCTTTATTTTTGTTTTCAAATGGATATCCAGTTTTCCCAGCACCATTTGTTGAAGAGACTATTCTTTCCCAATTAGTGGTCTTTGCCACCTTGTCAGAAATCAAATAAATGTGAGGATTGATTTCTGATCAGGCCTCTGTCCCAGACTGTCAGATACTATAACTTTGGACACTCTTTTTCTTGTCTCATGTTGCTTTGCCTGGAGGACAAATTCTGGGTGGAGGGGAACACTCATGGGGATGTTCCCAATTCAGTATTTCCCAACCAAAACAGGGCCAGGGACCCATAAAGAAGGTGCAGACTGACTCCAAAGTGCCCTGTGGAGGGGGTCAGGAAGGATGCCAATGACTTATTCTATGGTTCCCCAAAGCTGAGCTTTCCTGGTCTGACCAGCAAATGCAGCCCTTCAGCTAATTTTCCCCTACAGCCTGAGGAAGCCCTGCATCTTTCAATCTCTATTGCCTCTGCCCCTGTCCAAGAAGGGCTGAACAATGGCTGCCGCAGCCTTTGTCCACATCAGGTTGAAACAATAGCTTCCATACAAGCACCCAGTTATCCAAATTTGCTAATTAAAAGTTGTGCTCTTCTTTTACACCAGGAGGTCCCAAGGATTGAACCTGGGTCCTCCCATATGGTAGGCCTTATCACTTGAGTCACATCTGAAGAGAAAGTTGCCTGCATGGTGAGCCAGTGCCTATGCAGTAAGTCAAGTGCCCACATGAGTGCCCGCATGGTGAGCCAGTACCTGTGTGGTGTGCCAGTGCCCATGCAAGTGAGTCATGCAGCAAGATGATGACACAACAAAAGAGAGATGAAGGGGATAATCAAAGTGAAGTACAGCAGCAGAGACCAGAAACTGAGGTGGCGCAATTGACAGGGAACCTCTCTCCACATCAGAGGTCCTCAGAATCGAATCCCTCTGAATCCTAGAAGAGAAAGATGAGAAGAGAAGATAAAAAGAGAAATAGACACAGAAGATCACACAGTGAATGGACACAGACAACAAAAAAACAGTGCGGTAGGGGTGGGGCAGGGGAGGGGAAAAATAAATCTTAAAAAAAAAAAGGTGTGCTCATTGGCTGGCTATGCCCATCCTTGTTCTTGGGGAAGAGGATTTTTACAACCCTTTAGGAAGCAGCATTAGCCGGTGGCTGGACCCTGCAGTGGCCTGCTATGAGAGTAGTGGATGGGCACTGGCAGCTGCTGTACAGAGAAAGCAAGTTACAGTTCTTTACCATTGTTTATCAACCTCTTCCTCCTGCTCTTCCCTGGATACTCTACAGCATTCTTCTGGCACTGGAGTTTCAAAATAGTTGTTTCAAACAATTCTTGCTTGTTTAATAGTTGTTTTGGTGAAAGGACTGAGTCTTGGAGCTCCATATTCCACCTTCTTTCCCAGAAATGCCTTTTTTATCTTGCCTAGTGCCTGGCACATTACAAGTTGGTAACCAATGCAAGTTTGTTGAACTCAATTGCTATATGCCAGTCATTTTGTCATGTACCATTTAAATTAATAACAATTCAAACTTCATTACAAAAATAAATTCTAGGGCCTACAAGGCAAATTAATTGTTCAAGCAAGTCATGCATTTGAAAGAAGACGGAAAGACCCAAGAACTAAAGAATCAACCGTTATTACAACTTCTTTTATATGGATTATAGACTTATTAGGTTTAATCAATTTGATCACTCCTTAAACCATTAATATTTGGAGGTGTGGCTTTGGACAACTTTCTTATTAAAAGGGAAATGACCATTGGTAAACCACTGTGAAGACTTGGAAACAGACGTCCCCCATTCATGTGGTTGATCCCGCATATCTGCAGGATAAAGTAGGAACAGGAGTATCATTTCCCTCCTTTTACTGTGAGAAATCAAGCCTCAGGGAATCAGTGGTCTAAACCAAGCCAGGGATGTTGGAATTCAATGACCAGAAGGAAATGAGAGATTGTCCTGCTTATTTAGTTTTTAGTAAGCCTCTTCCTTAGCCTTTCCAACTGGGAAGTGAGGATTTTATTGTCCCAATAGTAGTTGGTTCCATTCTATGCCATTTTTCTTGTTGCCTGTGATTTTATAAAGCATCCACATTTCACAAGAGAAGACTGATTTTCTCCAAACAGATGCTTGTTGCTATATTTTGCATTCTGGAAAAAAAAAAATATGGGTATTTGATTGGGGAGGGGGCTGGAGAGAGATATAGAATGTGATCTTACAGAGGCTGGTGGAGGCACAGCTTGATCTGAAATTAGAAGCCAAGTGAGAGCTGTAAGCAGGAGGAAGGAGGCCTCCAAAGAAAACTTGTTTTATAATAAAATACTCATTGAGAATATTCTGACAAGGAGCCCTCACAAAATTCACACGTCTTAGGCTGGATGATAAAATGACTTCTTTCCTAAGCTTCTGTGAGTATTTGTGGTAAACTAGGTATAGACATATTATTTCAAATTAGTTGACCAATCAAATCCATCAGTCAGCTTTGATCATGGTAAGGCCTGAGGAGGAATCAAGAGAAAAACAAACAAACAAAACCCAAAACAACATAGATCACAGTTGATGTCCTAGAGGAACTTGTATGGGTGGAAAACAGAGATTAAACAGGAAACAAGAATGAGCCAGAGGAGACCATACAATAAGGTCTCAGGTCTTTTTTTTCCCTGGATCACTGCTGACCTGTTTCTCCATAGCTCAGTCCATTGCTGTTTCACTCTCTCACTCCGAATTTCCTTGCTCTTGCCCAGGGTTGAGGAGAGGGAATGGTCCTTGATGAACCACGTGCTCTGCTGGCACCACAGGTGCCGAGACCTTGCCCATTCTCCCCAAAGGAGTTTGCAGGACTGGATTTGCTGTCAGTGTTTGGAGACATCTCACTGCCATTTGGCTGCCTCCATCTATGGCCTACTTAGCCAGGTTGTGGAAACTGCTTTTATCCCACCCTCAGCTGCTACAGCTGGTACAATTTTTAGGGGCAGACAAGCTTCCTAGCGACCAATAAATCAGGTGATACAGGGGCCCCTTGAGAATGGGAGAAGAACATCCCTGGGACAGCATTTCACCTGCACTACTCTTGCCACAGGCTGAGGTGCTGGGTTATAGAGATTCTAGCCTCTGCTGAGACACAGGTCACACAGAGCAGGTCACTCATCCTTTTCCTCAGTCCCAAGCAGGATCTGTGAAGGATACCCATGCACATGAAGAAGGCACCCTGTGTCTGGTGTACATTCAGTATCACCCAGATGTAATTGGAGTGGCTCCCTTCTAATCTGGTTTGGGCTCTGATGATAATTGCTTCCATTTACACAATCAGAGCTCACTGCTGGGTGACTTTGCACTCCTCTACATCAAAGGTAATTATTATTTTTATAGTTCAATTAGCAAACATTACATTTCTGTTTGCTTTCTGATGATGGTACCACCTAATGTAACAATAATACACTTATTCCAAAGCTGCCAAGGGAGAAGATGCTATCGCAATATCGCAGCACTTTTTTTCTCTTTGTTGTTTTTTCCCCTTCTTCCATTATGCAGGCAGGCCATATTCAATTTGAAAATGAGAATGCTTCAAACTAAGAATGTTAGACCTATAAAAGACCTTGCAATCATAGAAAACAAATTTCACAATTAGAAACAAGGAATCTGGGCCCAAAATTCGGTGACTTGCTCCAACTTATGCCAGGCTATAGAGCCAGGCTTGTAACAAATGCCCTTAGACTCCTACTGCAGTGCTCTCTTCAAGATCTGGATACAGAAAAGACAAGAGGAAGAACTCAAAATTGAAGGAAAGAGAAAGTGGGCTACTATTTATGGAGTGACAATTGAGTTCAAGGCATTTTGTACAATTTAGTGTCTTCAACTGAAGACTCCAGACTTAGTCTCTACACTGGCACTACCTGTTACACATGACCTTGAGCCCTGGTTCAACAAGAAGGCTGAGTAAACTATTCCTGGAATCCTTCTTGCTTCATCATTCTGAAACAAGTGCCAGCCATATCTCAGCAGAAGCATCTAAACCTCCTTTCAACACTCCTTTTATCATACTGCTCCAAGTGGACAGTGGGGCCTATTATTCCCAAGCAGTTTTGTCACATGTTCCCAGATTTAACCACAGTTAGAAACCTTTCAAATACCTTTCCCCCTTTATTCCTGCAAATACTGGCCCAGACAATGAGCACAGGGTGGGGTGGTCAGAGCTGGGGCCAGGGAAACGGAGGCAGTGCTTTTCTTTTCCCTCAGCCTGCCCTGGCTGTGTGGGCAAAGGGCTCTCCAGCAATCCGACAGCCCGTTTCCATATTATCGCGGCTTTCCCCTCTCTGACTTTATTAAGCATGTTAAGTGAGATGTTTGCCATGTTCCTACAGAGTCTATTGCATTGATTATACAATGCCACCCCCTCCTCCCATCCTGCTTGGTACCCACCTCCCTGCCTTGATTTATTACCTACTATATTGTTCCCAGCACAGACCTTTTTATCACTGTCACACAAATGGGCCTGGCGAGGAGATATACTCAGCAGTGGCTGGAGGAGCAGGCGGGAACTGTAGGAACTAGGCAAAGTGGAAGTTTGTAACTGATTGCATCCTTTTCTAAAACTCACAACTGCTTATATTTTGGAGGACCCCAAACATAACTACCTTTGCCTGTTGATGATATATAATTGAGTGGACTATTTGAAGAACTCATGTAGACTTCACAGGTAAGTTTTACTGGGAGCCCTGAAAAAGTAACAAAGGTAAAAACAATCAGTTTTTGAACATTCAGTATGTGCCAGAAACAATGATAAGTGCTTCTCATCAATATCATATATTCCTCTTTCAAAACAGACAGGAAAAAAAGCACATCACAACAAATACCCTGTTGTACAGATTCTATTTTGTTCTGTTTTACAGTGAAACTGAAGGACAGAGGGATATAATCATAAAATTACAAAGGGGGTAGGTCCAAGGTTAGATCCCCAGATCTTTGAGAGCTGTACTCATTTTGTACATTTTGTACTCAGATTGTACAAATATTGTGTTTTGAGATTTAGGTAGAAGGACTATAAATAATGATCTGAATGGATTATCTATTCATTCTTTTTATTAAAAAATTAGCCAAAGCAAATAAAATAGGAATTATTTCATTAAAGGCTGATGTGTAAAACCACAAAAAACATGGGGAAAGTAGAAGTTGAGGGAGTTGGTGAGAACCTACCCAAGCTACTCTTCCATATCTGATAGGACTCCATATATGAGGTTGAGGACCCTGCTTAATGTAATACTGTCATTTTGCAGAGGAAGATATTTATGTCCCAAGGGACTCAGGGACAAATATAAGATCACCCAGCCAGTGAGTAGACTCCTGTGCAGCCTGACACTACATCTGTGCTAGTATGATGTCCTATTTACATCATGTCAGGTACCAAAAGCAATGTAGTTCATTAATTTATAGAATTAACATTGGTTTAACACATGAGCACAACAGGTCATTTATTCATTCAACAATGATTGACTAAATGCCTACTATGTGCCAGGCTCTGCTGCGGGGTACTGGGAAAACAGCAGTGAGTAAAATGGACAAAAACCCCTGCTATGATGGAGTTTGCATTCTCTAGGAGGAGTCAAGAATTGAACAAGATAAATACAAGTAAAACAAGTAAAATTGAACAAGTAAAAACAGAGCATCTTATTATAGATAAATGCAAGGGAAAACACAAAGCAAGGAAAGATAGATTATGTGCATGCAGTTGTGGTTGGCGTTATAGATAGAGTGGGCAGGGAAGGTCCCCTGAGAGGGCGACGATTGAGAAAAGGCTTGAAGGGGGTCAGGAATCTATCTGAGTGGTTGTCTGGGGGAAGAGTGGTCCTGATAGAGAGAACATGGGTAAATCCTTGAAGCAGGAATGTGTGTGGTGTGATTGAGAAATAATAAGATTAGCTGGGACGGTATAGAGTGAACTGGTGCTGGAAGCTGAAGTAGACAAGGTAAAACAGGAGCTGTCAGATTACTAGGGCTTTACAAATATATGGAAAGGTTTATCTTTGACTTTCAAAGAGATGGAAAACCACTGGAGGCTTTTAAGGAGAGGAGAAACTTGATACGGTTTTTTGTTTGTTTTTCCAAGTACTATGTTTAGATTACCTTCTTGTAGGAACAAAGGGAAATGTAAAAAGACAAGTTAGGAGCCCAAGCTCCATTTTTTTCTCCTCCCATTTCTTTTTCCATCCTGACATTTTATTATTACCATGGCAAGCTATAGTTATCAGCCCACTGCACCCAGATGACCCAGCAGGCACATCATCAACCAGCGCTCAGCTCTGATCTGGAGTGTTTTCCTTCTTCAATGCAAAATTCACATGCAAAAAGATGCACAAATCTTAAGGGAACTTACAGTGAGTTTTCACAAAAGCATGAAACTGTGTAACACAAATCCTTATCAAATTATAAAATTTTATGATAATCTCAGAAATTTTGCTGACTATCTTCCTAGTCAATGCTGGTCCCCACTCTCCAGAGGCAACAACTGTTCTGATGTTTTTCCATCATAATTTGTCTACTCTATTTTTTTTTTAATAAATGGAGACATGTATTATGTAGTCATTTCTCTAAGACTTCTTTCACTCAGCATGTTTTCGAGATTCATTCATGTATTAGTAATTTCCTTTTTATTGCTAAGTAGGTTTCCACTAAATAAATACAACACATTTTGTCTTTGTACTCTCTTGTAGATAGACGAGGCTGTTTTCAGATATATTATGTTTCTTACTATTTTGAATAAGCATGCTATGAGCATGCTTATTCAAAAAAACATTGTGGACATATATTTTTATTTCTGATGAATACTTACCTGGGAGTAAATTACTGGTTGATGGGTATGTTTAATTTTATGATAAACCTTAAGCATACTCCGGCAATATATGAGAGTTCTAGTTGCTCTACATTCTTAACAATACTAGGTAATTCTATCATTTAAAAAAATATTATCCATTCTGTGAGTACATAAATGTATCTCATTGGAAATATAATTTGAATGACTAATAATATTGAACACTTTTTCATTTGCCTAACAAATATCATATATCTTTTTTATGAAGGGCTTATCCAAATCTTTGGCCCATTTTTATTGACTTCTTTGTCTTTTTGTTTTTGAGTTGTAGCATTCCTGAGTACTTTATTTTCAGTGTAAATACTCAGAAAATGAAAATAAACTAGAAATAGAAATCCATAGGCATAAATTGCCATTGAAGCCATCAAGAAAACAGAAAATAAATAAACATAGAAAGTAGAGAAAAAGCCATGTAAAGTAAACAAATCCAAATATATAATTATTTCAATAAATATAAATACACTAAACACAGGCTAAAAATCAAAGATTTCTTGAGTATAAGAAAAATATAACCAGATACTGTTTTCATGAGACATTTAAAATATAAGTATCCAGAAAAGAGGAAAAAGACTGGAAAAGATCTATCAGGAAAATTATAACCAAGTGGCACTTGAGTTTGCTATATTAATATCATATAAAATGTAATGTTTAAGAGATAAAATGTGCCATTGCATAAGAATTTCATTTGCCTGGAAAATGTAACAATCCTAAATTTGTGTGCACTAATTCCATAGCATTAATAATTTGAAGTAAAAATTTACATAACTGTGAGGGTAAATGGATATAAATCTACCATCAAAATTGGGGGATTTAATATGTTAATAATCAAAGATAAGGCAGAAAAAGCAGTAACTATACAGACTGTATGAACAACACTGCTAAAAGCTTGACTAAAGAGATCTACAAATGGCACTGAACCTAACATGTGGAGAATGTATGTTTCTTTCAAGTTTACATCTGGAACCCTTATTAAAGCTGATACCCAAATAGTCAGTAACACATATCTTGTTATATACCAAAGAATCTGGCATGTTCTCTGATGACAGTACAATTAAATTGAAAAGCAAATAATGAAAGGAAACTAAAACCAAAACAAGGAAAGACATAACATTAGGTAAAAATATTAATTGCATTTCTGAATAATGCATGATTCCAAGTAGAAAGCATAGTGAATATTTAAAATACTTAGAACAAAACAAGTAAAAATACAAATATGAAAAATGATGAGACAAAGAAACTAGTATTTATAGAAAAAGATAATCTTAAATGTTTATATTACAACAGTAAAAGGGTTGGACTTCAATAATACATTATAAAAATAGAAAAATAACTAAAAACTAAACCCAAAGAAAAGAGGAAATATGTTATAGAGAGCAGATATCAATGACATAAAATAAAGATACAACCAAGAGAATCCATTATGTCAACAATCAATTCTTTAAAAAATGAATAAAATCAATGAACCCTTGGTAATAATAATAATAATAAAGAAAATAAGGTAAAAACTCCAGTGAGAAAGTGGTTTTTTTTGGGGGGCAAAAGGCCATAAGAAGGGACTTACCAGATATTAAAAGTGAATAGGAGAATACTAGAAGCCATTTTATTCCATTTTGTTTAAAAACTTATATCCAATTTTTTAAAAGTGCTGAAAAATATAAATGATCAAAACTATCCCTAGTAAGTTTTTAATATCTAAATATTACTATGCAACATTAAAAGAATTTTTTAAAAATTTAAATGATTAAGAATCATTCACACAGAGAAAATATCATATACAGATGGTTTTACTGGGGAGTATTTTTGACTTAGGATTCCTCCAGAAACAGACTCTGAGACAGTGATTTCAATGAAGCAGTTCACTAGGGAAGTGATGAAGGGGAAGCAGGAAAAGGAAGGAATTCAAGAAAGGTTTGTTGATGAGCATTGCTTTACTCTGGGTAATTGAGGCTCCAGTCCCAATAAGGGTTATGCAGCCAGTGCCTCCAAATTGACCCACTTAAGAGAAAGAAAGCTGGGGTATTTAAACACCACATCCATTGTCTATTAAGGACAGCTACCAGAGTCATTTACTCCCCCAGCATTGCTACCTGTCTTGGAAGTGGTTCTAGTGGACTCCAACAGCCAGAGAATGCACTCAGATTCCCTAGTGTTTGCTGTAAAATAAGCATCTGGGTACCTGGGACTAAAGATATGTGGTGGGGGAGTCAGTGACACCATCTACTACTAACAAAAACTTAAGGAACAATTAATTCCTGTCCCCCACATCTCTTCATTACTAAAAAGAAATGAAAGTGCAGGCAAATAAATTTAAGAAACCAAAGGCAAAAACTCCTAACTGAAATATTCGTGAATTAAATCAGAAGCTTACCAAGTTGGGTTTATCACAGAAGTTCATGTTTGATTTAATAGTAAATAGTCTGTTAAGGTAATTTATTATATAAACAGCTTAAAAAGAAAATGGCTAGAAGGACATCTCAATAGATAGAGAAAATGTATTTGGTAAAATGTAATATCAATATATGATAAAAAGTTCTATTAAATAAGAAACAGAATGGGACTTTCTTAATCTGATAAAGAGATGCAACAAGGATAACAAAACTAGAGAAAATATCCAACTAGTTGATAACTGTTTTAAAACATTTTCTTTAAATCTAGAATGAGGCAATCATGCCCATTATCACCATTTGCAGTCAACATTATGCTAGAGATCCTAGCACAGAAAAGTAAGATAAGAAAAGATAAATTTAAAGACATAAGTACTGAAAAGGTATAAACAAAACAAATTACTTTCAGATGTTATGATTGTTTATTTAGAAAACCAGAAAGCATTTACAGACAAATTATTAGTAATAAGAATAGAACTCAGCAATGTGGCTGTGAACTGTCAGATCAATATACACAATCAATTGCACTTCTATAAACCAGCATAATTCAGAGAGTATAATTAAAGAAAATATATCCCTTTACAATAACTTCCAAAATATAAGGTGTCTGATAATAAAAATAACAAAAGATTTGCAAGGTTTCTGGAGAAAATTGTAAAAGGTCAAAATAAAAAGAGAGATGTAAAATGTTTATTAAGTCAATATAAAAATATGTGACCATTCTCTTTGTATTGATCTGTGCAACAGTGTTATTCCAATTAGAATTCCAATAGAAATTTTAGTGTAATTGACAAGCTGATATCAAAGTTGTATGGAAAAGCAAATGGCAAAAATAAAAGACCAAGCTGAGAAAACTATGCCTTTTAGATATCAAAACACAGTATATAATTAACTAGGACTTTGTAGCATTGGAGTAAAAAATAAATTTTGTAATAAGTAGGACAGGGACAATTAATATTTCATATTAATTATATGTATATATAATAAGCTATAGGTTATGAATATAATATGTATTATAAATAATATATATGGTAATATAACTTCATATAATATTTAATGTAATTTATATGTCACACAATTTTAGTGGAATAAATGCTTAAAACTTAAAGTTAAAAGTAAAATAATTCAGAGAAAAATATAGACAATATCTATGAGTTAAGATATGGGAAACTGGAGTAAATGAAAAATAGAGTACTAAGTATAGAAGAACTTATTCATGAATTTGGTTAAATTAAACTGAAAACTGTCCATTCATTGAGACACCATAGAGATATTAATTAAAAAGTAAAAAATAAAGCACAAAATAGAAAAAGGAATCAAATTTAGAACACATAAGCAACACATAAATCAGTAATAAAAAGAAAAGACAAAACAATAGATTTTAGGCAAGGGACTGGAATATACTTTCACAGAAAAAGGAAATACAAATGGACAGTTAACTTATTAAAATATGTACAGCCCATTAGTATCCAAGGAAATATAAATTAAACCATAAGGAACTATCACTTTTTACCCATGTGTTCTGTAAAATTTAAAAGTTTCATAGCACCAAGTACTGGCAAAGATGAGGAGCAGCACTAAAGCCACTTTGATATACAATTGAGCAGTACTGAGCAAAGTTGATGCTGCACACATCCTTTGACCCAGCAATTGTATTTCTAGATAAATCCCCTCGAAGCAGTATTTTAATATGGGCATCATTATATATGTACCCCAATATCTGTAACAAAAGAATAATAGAGAATGGCTCAAATACCCATCAAGAGAAAGTAAATGAATTGCAGTATAATTTTACAATGGATGCTGTAATATATAGCGATGGAAACAAATGAGTTACATCTATTTACGTTTACATGTATGAACTACAGAAAATGTCTATTTGAGAATACATAACCAGTCACATAACATGTATGGCACAATATTTATAAAAACTTCAAAAACTAAACTGAACATTGCTTAAAGCTCTGAGTTTGTGTGTGCACATGTGTGTGTGCGCCAGGAGATAAGGAAATGCTCTAATAATGATGTGGTATGCCACAAAGGACATAGTGTATTTGCTTCCACTGAGCAAATATGGGACAGTTAGAGTGTATTAGGTCTTACTGCTGTGTAATAAACTACCACAGACTTAGTAACTGAAAACACCACCCACTTATTATCTCATATTTTTGTAGGTCAGAAGTCCAGGTATGGTTTGATTGGGATCTCTGCTCAGAATCTCACATTCAAGTGTTGGCCATGCTGCAGTTTTTCTGGAGACTCTATTACAAATCCAGGACCATTTAGGTTGGCAAAATCCTGTTCTTTGCACCTGTAAGACTGAGGTCCCCTTCTTGCTGGCTGTTGGCTGAAGAGAATTCTTAGCTCTAAAGGCCAACCACACTCGTTCCCATGTGGCCTCTTTTGTCTTTAAAGCCAGCAAAGGAGAATTTCTTGTATAAAATTCCTTTCTCATTTTAAATCTTACTCACCAAGAAGAACCCTGTTCCTTTTAAGGACTCACCTGATTAGATTAGAACTATAGAAGAAATTTTTCTTTTATTCAAATCAACTGTGTCATATAGCAAAACCTAAATGTGAAAGTGGTATTCTTTCATATTCATAGTTGCCTCTCACACCGAGGGAAGGAGATAACACAAAGTTGAGACACACTGTACATTCTCTCACAGGTAGTATTACACCTACCACATTAAGCATCAAAACAAACATGATTGTAATGGATTATCATCCATTGAATAATGGATCCAAGCTGATCCATGAGTCCAAGCTGATCCACGAATCCAAGCTGAGAAGCAAAGACTACTCTTTATAGTAGAATGCCAACAAATATATATAGAAGAAAACATGGGGTTATAAAAACCACCATTTGCCAATCATTACAATAACTGATTCAGGAAGAAGTGCAAATGGATGACAATAACAGTGAACAAATTTTTGTTGAGAAACAGGTTAGTTTCAAACAATCTCCCATCGGATTGCCTTCCTTCCTCTCTCTCTCTTTCTCTCTCTCTCTCCCCACCCCCACCCCCACCCTGGTTGTCTGTTTTCTGTGTCTATTTGCTGAATCTTCTTTGTCTGCTTCTGTTGTTGTCAGCATCACAGGAATCTGTGTTTCTTTTTGTTGCGTCATCTTGTTGTGTCAGCTCTCTGTGTGGGTGGCACCATTCTTAGCCGCTCCTTATGGGGCACACTCCTTGCATATGGGGCTCCCCTATGCAGGGACACCCCTGCGTGGCACGGCACTCCTTGCAGGCATGAGCACTGTGCATGGGCCAGCTCCACATGGGTCAAGGAGGCCCAGGGTTTGAACCGCGGACCTCCCATGTGGTAGACGGATGCCCTAACCACTGGGCCAAGTGAGCTGCCCGAATTGTTTTTCAACAATTAAGAGAACAATAGCAACAGTGAAGAAACCTGGCAGACACTACTTACTCAAGCACATCATTAGCAATTGGGTAAACCCACAGCAGTGCCTCCTGTTATCATGCACTGAGAAGGACACACTCTCATTTCTGTTGTATTCCTGCCAACAAAGGATATTCCAGATCTGAGCACAAGGAATCTTTGGACAAACCCATCTGAGGGTTTTTTGACAAAAAACCCAATTGTTCAAAATAGTCAAGCATATTAAAGTCGAAGAAAGACTAAGGAATGGAGCCACAATGAAGGAGAATAAAGGAACAGGACAATGAAATGCAATGTGATCTTACATTGAATCTGGACTAAAAGGCTAAAGGAGTAAAAAAGGACATTTGTGGGGCGAATAATGAAATCTAACTTTGTCTTAGATAATTGTTTTACAACAATGTTAAATTTTTTGATTTTTATAATTGAACTGTGAATTTTTAAGAGAATGTCCCTATACTTAGGATAAAAGGGCATGATAGTACAACTTAATTCCATTTGGTACAGGTATATATAATATACATTCATATATACTTATCTATCCATCTATCTATGTATCTATTGATGAATATATTGATCGATATATTGCTCAATACACAAACACATGAAGAAGTTGAGAATTCTTTGGCTTCTTCAACTTGCAGTAAGTTTTAAATTTCATCAAGATAAAAACTTATAATAATTAAAAAATAAGTGCAAGAATAAAAATGTAGGACATTCATCATCTCAGGGTGGGGTGTCTGGTTTCAAATGGGTAGGAAATAAAGAGGATTTGGTATTTTTGTAGACATCAACAATGTTCTAGTTATTAAATTGAATGGTGGATACAAAAGCTTAAATTTTATTTATTTTACATATAATTTATTGATCTTCTTTTGTGTGGATCAAATGCCTAATTTTAAAAGTAACAAAAAAGAAAAAAAAAATGAGAAGAAGAAATAGAGAGAAGAGGAAGTAAAGAAGGAAGGCAGGGAGGCTCTTTGGCCTCTCTCAAAGGCATTTGGGCTTTGCCCAAACTTACATTATAGTGGTATTTCCCAAAGTGTAGTACTCAGATCAGCATTTCAAATTCACTTGGTCTGCTTGTTAAAAATGCAGATTCTTGAGCTCTCCCCGGAACTACTGAATCTAAAACTCTGTAATTGGTTGTTAGAATCTCCATTTAACAGGCTTCTCCCCACTTTATATAGATCAAAATTTCAGAACCATCACCAGTTGGAATTTTATAGAGCAAATTGTCCCTAATCTTATATCAAGTGTTAAAATCTGTTAAGATCTGATGGCTTCACAGTCTGTGGAGTATCTACCCTATTTGTTAAAGATAAAATGTAAAATGCTACATCTGCATGACTGTCTATGCTAATCCGGATAGTAGCTTTCCCTTTGCTTTGCCAGATTTAAGTTGGTGCACACAGTGGCAAATTTCAATTTCAAGTCTTTCTTCCTGTTTCTCCTGAAAGGAAGTTAAGTTGACAGTAACTTCCATGGTGCTAAATACAATGGTTACTATTTAGTGCTTGTTCTCATCTTTTTGACCTCTCTGAGGTATTTAACATTTTTGCACCCCTCTGCTTTTGAGAACACAATGCCATTGGCTTTCATGGTGCTGCACTGTCTATTCTTCCTTTTGTTCTGGCTGCATATCGCCCCTGCAGCCCACTTCCTTCTACCTGACTTACCCATACTGGAGCATTACAGTTTCTCAATTGAAACCATGCCTCTTCTCATTCTTGCCTGTGTTCCTTAGCAATCTAATTTTATACACATGGCTTTGATAATTACCTAGAGCCCTCACATGTCTACCTCTACCTTGAAATTTCCCCTGAGTTCCAGATGCATGTATGCAATTGTCCATTTGACATCTTCATTGAATATATCAAAGACACATCAAACTTACTATGTCAAAAGACATAATTCATTATCCACATCCTCCAACCCTGATACAAAACATAGCCATTCTACAATATTCCCTGTCTAGGTAAATGGCACTAACATTTATTGATCTGTACAGATTAGAAACTTAGAAATCATCCTTTACAACTTTCTCTCCTTCACCTTCCGTGGTCAATAAATCGCCAAATGTTATGGAATTGATTTCTATTTCCATCCACTTTTCCCCAGCCCACTCCCTTCCTCTAATCCAAGTTGTCATCATCTCCTACCTGGATTAATGCAAAAGAGTCTCAAATACTCTCCCAATCTCTCCTCTCGTTGCATCTAAGAAATTCTCCATAACACATTCATTTTTATTCCAAATGCAAGTAAATTCACATTTTCCTTTCCTTTCACTCACATGCACAAAAAATAAATTAAGTCTTAATGATGTTCAAATGGTTTTAGGATTAAAATCCAAGATTTTGTCAGGACATAAATGGCTAAGAATGCAGTGGCCTTAATTAACTTCATACCAGTGTCATAGATCTTATGTTTTCTTCAAGATTTCTAGTTCTTTTCCACCTCAGTCTTTTCACTTGCTCTTCCCTTGCCTTGGACACTTTTCCTTCATATCTTTATATGCTCACCCCTTTATGACATTCATCTTTGCTCAAATATCTCTTTAGAGAGAAATTCCCTGACTTCTTTTTATCACTACCTGAAATTTAATGATATATTTGGATATTCGCTTCCTTTTGTTATAACTTCTTTCCTTGCCAGAGCCCTAAGAGGATGAAGATTTAAAATTGTTTACTGGCTTTTGTTTGCTTGTTTGTTTAGCTTTTTTTTTTTTTTTTTGATGAGTGTTATCTCATTCCTACCACAGGGCCTTGGTTCCCTCTTCCAGAATGCTCCTCTGCTCTCTTCTTCCCTTTATATGATTACTGCTTTTATCTGTTATGGTTACATTCAACTGCATTTAACAGAAATCCAATTACAGTGACTTAATCAACTAGGGAATTATTTTTCTTATATGACAAGAAGTCTGAAGTCAGTGCCCTCTACTCTTCCTGTAATCTTTAGTGTTGTTTGTATTATTTTCATCCTCAAGGCTATATCTTACTCTCACTGTCCCAGAATGGCTTTCTTACCTCTAACACCATATTTATGTTTTAGGAAGGTAAACAAATAAGTGAAAAATAAGAAGAGTGGCCAGGGCCTAGGATAAGAAAGCAAACCTCTCCTAGAATTTCCCAGCAGACATCTACCACTATATCATTGTCCAGAACTATGTTATCTGGTTCTGATGGTTTTGATTTTACATTGACATATTGCTGCACTGAAAAAAAGAATATGAAATTCTGTAAGTAAAGAAGAAAGGAGAAATTAGATCTTGGTTAAAAAGCAAGAGTGTCTGGTACAGACCATTCTGTTACTAAACAGTTTACTCATAGGTAGAACATATTCAGGCTCTTGCCTAGCTGATGTAAAATCATTGGTTCATTATTTGTTATATTAGGAACATGTAAATGCTATAAGAGAAAGTCTCTGTTATTTTTTTTTTCCTTATAAATATACGACTAGCAGTGTTCAATAGGCTAGCAAGGCCTAGAATTTCTAGATCATTAATATTAATGAAATGTTTTCCTTGTATTCCATACTCACTAAAACTGATATAGTTAATAAGGTTAACAGCAAACACTTTTATTGTGGTTACTATGTCCCAGGCTTTGTGTCAAGGCGCTTTTTATGTTTTAACCTGCTTAATGTTCACAACCATCTCCTGAGGAGAATATGATAATTATCCCCATTTTACAGAGAAAATAATGAGTACAAAGAAGTCCAAGGTCATCCCACAAGCAATCGACACAGCCTGTGTTCATGCTCAGGGGCTACTCTCCAATTTCATTTCTTAGCACTTAAACCATTTAATTAATTAATTAATTAATCCATTTATTTATTCACATATTTAAATTTTTATTTTAAATAATTTCAGATTTATAGAAAATTTGCAAGAATGATAAAAAAGCTACAGTATACCCTCTATTGTAGTCCCAACTGTTCAAAGATTTTCAGTTTCTTTATTATTTTCTCTCCATATATATAGTCTTCTTGAAATTTATCATCATCATTATTATTAAACCATTTGAGAGTAAGTTGAAGACTTGATATCCTTCCACCCGACATACTTCTATGTGTATTTCCTAAGAACTTATGTTTATGCTTATTACAGTACCATTATTTAATTTGCAGACCTTATTCATTTTTGGCTAATTGTTCTAATAATATTGTTTACACCAACCAACTAACAAAAGCCAATTAAATAAAAGTAATCTAGCCTGGGGTCCTATCCAGGATCGCACATAGCATTCGATTATTATGTCTCCTTTGTCATCTTTAATTTGTAAGAATTCTTCAGTCTGTTTTTGTTTTTTTTTCAGATTTATTCATTTATTTATTTATTCCCCCCTTTGTGGCTTGTTTCATTCTTTGCTGTCTCTTCTCTGTGTCCATTCACTGCGAGTTTTTTTTTTCTTCTATTATCTGCTTGTCTCCCTTTGCTGTGTCACCTTGCTGTACCAGCTCTCCATGGCACACGGGCCGTCAGCTGTCAGCAGCGCATGGGCCAGCTTGCCTTCACAAGGAGGTCCTGGGACACGAACCCAGGGCCTCCCATATGGTAGATGGGAGCCCAACTAATTGAGCCACAGCTGCTTCCCCCTCAGTCTGTTTATGTGCAAACCTTGGTATTTGTTAACAGAGTAGGCCAGTTATTTTGTAGAATGTTCTTCTACCTGGGGTTTTCTGATATTTGCTCATGATTAGCTTTAGGTTATGCACTTTGGGGAGGAACACACACACATAAATATGTCTTGTGTCCTTCTCAGTTCATCATGCCAGGAGGCACACAGGTCTGTTTCACTCCTGGTGAGGTTGATTGGTTGAGGTGGTGTCTGCTAGGAATTTCCAATGAAAAATGTTTTTCCCTTTGTAGTTAATGATCATTTTGTGCAGAGATACTTTATTATGCCTTAATATATATTTCAGTTATGATTTTTAACTTTTGTTAGAAGCCTGCTACAAAGTGAAAAGTGGATGTTACAGGTAAACCAAAGAAAGCACATTTTCAACAATTAATTCATTTTTTTTTTATTTGACTTTTCATTTTAAAATAATTTCAAACTCTCAAATATGTTGCAGAATTAGTACGAAGAATTTCTGTATGCTTTTCACCTAGTTTTCTGAAATGTCAATAGTTAAATTATCCAAATCTGGAAATTAACAATGATTCCATACTATTATCTGATCTACAGACCATATTCAAATTTCACAATTGTCCCATTAATGCTCTTTTCTGTTCCAGAATCAAGTCCAGGATGGTACATTGAATTTAGCTGTCATATACTTAGTCTCTTTCAGTCTGGTATAGTTCCTCAGTCTTTCTTTGACTTTCATGACTTTGTAGTTTTTCAAGAGTAAATGACAGTTTTTGGTAGTTACTTTGTAGAACGATCCCCTATTTGGGTTTATCTGAAGTTTTCTTGTGTTTAAACTCATGTTCTCAATTTGTGGCAGGAAAGGACAGAAAGGATGCAGTCACCTGCTGACTGTATCCCGCCAGAAGACGCATGATGGTGATTGTCTCATTTTGGATGATGTAACTTTGCTCACTTGGTTAAGATGTTGGCCAGGTGTTTCTCCTATTATGTTATTTTTGTGCCTTCATAACAAATACCTCTTGGTGATATATATTGAGTCTATGCAAATATTTGATTTCACATCATACTTTTGCCATTATTCTACCATAAATTCTTACATAATATTTACAAAGTGGTGATTTTCTATTGATATTATTCATTCAATATTTATTAATTTGAATTCCACTATAAGAAGGGGCTGTCTCCATTCTCATTTTTAAAACTTATTGAGTTATTTATTTATATCAATATAAAGCATGGTTATTTTACTTTGTAAAATACAATCTACTACTAACATTATACTTTTGGCTCACATTGTCATAGACTTGGCCATTGAAAGCTCATTTGAGTTGCTTCTGTGCTTTTCAAAATGCACTCATCATTTATTGAGCACTTGTTCACTTTCTGGCACTTCAAGATATCATAGAGTCAACTTGTACTTTCCCTGTTCCAGTCCTTGATTTAACCATTTCTCCAATGAGCTCCACTTTGACAAAGGAGAGAAGGGTATTTAGAAAGCAAAATATGGACACTGCATGTGTTACCTGCCCTGTAATGTCCTTAGTTCTAGGGCATCTTAGATCACAGACCTAGGGAATATATACATTATACATGCAAAGACAAACATATGCACACACATACATAAATGTACATATACATACCTTTCTATTTCTATATCTATATTTATATATATTGTCAGCCATTACTCCATATGTATACGTCCAATTACAATCCCACCGCTTTCTCCTTTTACTTATTTTTAATTCCTTTTCCAACACTGAGAAACTGCTGCTCAGTATATATAATACATTTACTTATTTTTTCAATTCTTTAATGCACATAAAATAATTTCAAAAATTCTAGCCCATGCCACTGTGAAAAACAAATTTAGTTAAAAAAAGACTATTATGTGTATGCAGTTTTTTCTGTCTTAGGTTAGGCCTTATGGGGTCAAAGGGGTGCTGATGCAAACTACCAGAATTGCTTTGTTTTTATAAAGGGTATTTATTTGGGGTAGAAGCTTACAGTCACAAGACCATAGAGTAAATTACTTCTCTCACCAATGTCTGTTGCCACATGTTGGAGCAAGATGGCTGCTGGTCTCTGCAAGGGTTCAGTCTCCCTCTTCCTCTTCAGGCTCCATGGTACCAGCTTCTTCCAATATCAGCTGAGGGTGGGATAAGTCTCGTCTCTCTCCTGGGGCTCGTTCCTCTCTGGGCTCAACTGCTCTGTTCTCTCCACAAGGTCAGCTGTAGACTATAAGGCTTTCTCTCTTCCCAGGGCCTCTGTTGTATCTATGGAGCCATCTTTAATCCTCTGTTTTCTTTTCCTGTGTGTTTACTTCCCAGTGTTCCAGCATCAAAACACTCCACTGTCTCCTCTGCCTTATCATTATCTCTGTGAGTCCCCACCTCCTTGGTAGGCAGGGACTCAACATCCTCTTGATGTGGACCAATCAAAGCCTTAATCATAATTTTATCAAGTAAAAGTGAAATCTGAATCCAATACAATCTAATATGCCCAGAAGAGCAGACCAATTTACAAACAACCCAACACCTATTTTTGGAATTCATAAATAATACCAAACTGCTACAGGTGCATATCAACTCATTGCTTTTAAGGTTCTTTAGGTTAGTTCATTTCTATCCCATCCACTTCAGAGTAGACATGCTCTTTGTAATAATGTTAAATTCATTTGTTACAGTTGTATTCCATTTTCGATTTCCCAAATCTGGCTGATGATTTAATTATTTATTTTTGACTGTGTGATGCATTAACATTTTTGTAAAAGTCAGAATGATGCATAAATATATTTTCTTAGAGAAGTGCCACCACTCCCTCATCTCTTCTACAACATTCCCATTTTTTTCTTTCTGTCAGCCCTACACACCATATAGATAACCATTCTCCTCAATTTCTGGTCTGTTTCCTATATTTCAGTTTTGTGTAAAGGATCATGTACATGTTTATTTTTTGATTACCTTCTGTCATGAAATGTATCTGGCCATAGCTACCACTTTCCTCCTTCTTTTCCCCTTAAAGTATAGCCTGGATATTACTTTAGCAGTTTATAGGAATCATCCTCATTCTTTTTTAATAGCTGTATAGTACTGCACAGCATACACAAACCATAATTTATCTTTCCAGGTTAATTTTGTCATGGATCTTTGAGCCTTTTCAGTATATAGAGTCAGGTTTTTCTTTATAGAAGGGCCCTTTTGGATTATACATTTAAATATTAGTTTTTCTACACTGCTTTATATTTTTTTTCTTTATGGTCTCCAAATTTGGGAATGCCATTCCCTTTTAGCCTGTCTTTTATTTTTACCACTTTCTCTCTAAACCTTTTCACTTCTTTGCCTCACTTTTATTATTTTGGGTGTTTTCCTGACCTTCTTCAATGACCCATATTAAATGTTCACTTGAATCTATTATTCTCTGAGCATCTTGTAAGTTATCTTCATTTCTGGGTAATTTTTTTTTCCTTCTATTTCTTTCCTGAGCTTAAAAAACTGCCCCTTTATTTATTTTCTTTTAGCCAATGTCTGGTCTTCAATTTGAATTTTATATTCAAAGTTGTTTTACCTATCGCCAACTGTTTGAATATTTTTAATTCAGTTTGAAGAGTTATCTTATAATTTATTACGATATATGGTTGTTTGTTGTCTTACTTTGCTGGGATTACAATAACAAGGTACCATAAACGAGATGGCTTAAAACAACAGCAATTTATTTTTCATGGTTCTGGATGTTATAATTCTGAGATCAGGATGTTGGTAGGGCCATGCTTTCTCTGAATTCTATTATGTTTTGGCAGGGGCTTGCCAGTAATCTATGATATAGCCCAATCTCTGCCTCTGTCACATGGACATCTTCTCCCTGCTATATTGCATTAGGACCTGCTCTAATCCAGTTTTGCCTTATATTAACTAATATCATTTTCAAAGATCCTATTTCCAAATATGATCACATTTATGATCAGGTATTAGGACATGAACATATCCTGTTGGAGAATACAATTTAATCCATAACATTTGTTTAGGGGGGATTTTAATCAGTCTAGGTGTATTGATTCTTTTTTAAAAAAATTTTTGTATTCACTCCGCAAGGCTTTATTAGTTGTTTTTCCTCCACCTGCCGCCACTTCCCATTCATTTTTGGATATTGGTATAATTTAAAGGATACCTTGTTTGATGGTGCCCTCTTTTTTTCTTTTTGTTTTCTCTGTAGCAATGTCTATATTTTTTCATGGATTTTGTGTATGTGTGTGATGGTGGTGGCGAGAGATTTACATGTCCTCTGATTTTTTAGTTCTCTTGGTCTTTCAGAATCCTGCATTTCCCCCCTTTTTTGATTTTTAACTTTCACTACCGAATTTCCTTTCCCTTCCTGTTTGCTTTTTTGTTCTCTCCCAGAGATTATGTATTTTGAAGCCAGTCACTTTAAGTCACACACATTTTTTCTTCTTTTTTGTTCAGTTCCTTTACTATAGCCAATATTCTGATCTACTTATTTAAAAAAATATTTTTACAATTATTTTTGACTTAGTCTTTCTTGCAGTGGTTTTTATTAAAATCAGTCCCTTGACTAGCTCTCCCATTTTCCCTTTTCCACAGTTTTTTCTTGGACTGTCTGTGCTCGCTGCAAAGCCTTGTAGTAGAGAGCAAATGAGAGCAATTATTTTGAAAAACTCTTTATAGTTATTTTAAAGTTGTGGTGTTCCATGCCTTCAAGTTATGCTAAAGTATAGGTATTTTTTAAATGTTCCTTTTTTGTATTGTGTTCAGCTATCCAGGATTCAAAAGTTATTAATTTGAAGGAAGTTTGATCTTTGTGTTCTCACTGGTTCAGAAACACTTCATTCCTTTGAGGCAGTCTTCTGACTCAATGTCCTCTATGACAGTCATATCTCTTTATGCAGTCCTTTAACTGCCCCTGTTGCCTTTCATGGGTGCCAGAGCAATCAATTTATGATGGAAAAGAGGCCTCAGTCCCTAGAGATAGCATGTGTGGCTTGATTTGTTCTTCTTTTTCCCCATGGCTCATTTAAAAAAGGTTTCATTGGATTTCTTGCATGTTGTGCTGCCTGGGTGTACAAAATATTGGCAATGTTTTATAATAAGCAGCAAATCATTATTATGCACTTCGGTGTTCCTTGTATTTCCATTAATCATCATAAATTCACTGAGTGTATTCACACAAATAAGGTAGGTAATTCCAAAGACAGCTTTATTCATAAGACATTTCAATTTATTAATCTGTTTTCACCTTTAAAGATATATAGAATAGTTAAATAATTTTTTTCAATATCATCTGCATCAAAAGCCTCTTATGGCATATGAATCAGTACATAAGGAATTCTGCTAGCTAAGGCCCATCTTTAGCAGATTGTGAAATATGGCAAATTTACCTTTGATACTCTCTTGCTCCCTTATTTTGTGGTCACCAGTCACTAGGGTACCCAAAATTCTCATGCTGAAACATTCCCTCTGGTTGTTCAGAATCACTGGCCATCCTTATAAGACTTTATGTTTGTATATGCACTAAATATTTCTCTCTTTGTTTCTATTAAACTTTAACTTCTAAAATCATTAATGCATATTTCTTCTCAGGGATATTTGCATGTTACTATATAACACATTGTCTTAACACAAAAGATTGAAGTGCTAATCGTGGAAATTTAGGCACCCTAGTAAAATAACTGAGGGACTTTTACAAGCACACTTCAATTCATTTTACCTGAAAAACTATTTCTTTTACATCTTTTTTAAAAGAAATGTATCTTTAAAACTGGAAACACTTTCAAATACTGGCTCCATCAAGTAATAGCTGTGTATCTTTGGCAGTTAAGCTAACTTCTGAGTCTCATTACCACTTCAATCAACTGGAAAAAATAATACCTCCTTGACAGATCATGCTTTGGTCAGAGCAAAGAAAATATATTTTTTATTCTGTCCCTCATCTTTAAAATGAGGATAATACAACAATTATTTTGTAATCAAATGAAATAGCATATGTCAAGCATCTTAAATTACTTGGCACATGAAAACTATCCAATAAATGTCAGTTCTCCTTCCTGGCTTACTTGGGGCCCATTAAACCAAATATTTTGAAGCCAATCTTAATTAAAAATGCACAGATGTTCTAGCTCTCTCTACCCCATTTAGACACTGGCATATCTGTTTACTAGAGAAGAAGGGGAGACCAAGACAGACAGTAGTTGCCCAAGGGGAATTTGAGTTTCCTCTTCCTAAAGGAAGTCTCAGAGGGAGATGGAATGCTGAAAATGGATACAGAAACAAGACCACAGAGTTTGGGCAATCCTACAAAGACTAGATGAGAACACATACCATTACCCATGAGAAGGAGTTGGTGGATGATGAGGAAGAGATAAAATAATACTTGTACCGTCCAACCTAAGGCTCCCTCTACTGTTAGGTGATTGTGATAAGCCAAATAACATCCCCTTTCCTAAAAAAAAAAGATATCAATGTCTGATTCAGAGAAAGCTATGAATGTTATCACATGTGGAAAACACTTTGCAGTTGTGATTAAATTAACATCTTTTCTATTTTTAAAGGAGGTATTAGGGATCAAACCTGGCACCTTGTATATGTGAAGCAGACATTCAACCACTGAGAAGACCCACTCTGCAAGTTAAGAATCTTCACATGGAAAGCTTGCTTTAAATGCAGTCATGAGGGAAGTGGACTTGGCTCAGTGGTTAGGGCGTCCGTCTACCACATGGGAGGTCCGCAGTTCAAACCCTGGGCCTCCTTGACCCAGTGTGGAGCTGGCCCATGCGCAGTGCTGATGCGCACAAGGGGTGCCCTGCCATGCTGAGGTGTCCCCACACAGGGGAGCCCCACACGCAAGGAGTGTGGCCCATAAGTAGAGCCGCCCAGCCTGCCCAGGAATGGTGCTAAAAACACGGAGGCTGACACAACAATATGATGCAACAAAAAGAAACACAGATTCCCGTGCCACTGACAACAACAGAAGTGGACAAAGAAGAAGACGCAGCAAATAGACACAGGGAACAGACAACTGGGGTGGGGGGAAGGGGAGAGAAATAAATTTTTTTTAAAAAAGAGTGTGATCTTAAAAAAAAATCTTTTAAAAAAATGCACTCTTAAGTGTCCTTAGAAGACGTCATCATAGGGAGAGTACAGTCAGAGAGGAGACATCAATATAACCATGGAGGCAGAGGTGGCAGTGATACAGCACAATACAAAGAATGCCAGCAGCCACCAGAAGGTAGCAGAGGCAAGGAATCCATTTTTCTCTAGAGAACCTGGAGGGAGAGTAGCCTTTCCAACACTTTGAATTTGGCCCAGTAACTGACCTTAAACTTTGGGCCTCTAGAACTGTGAGAGTATATATGTCTGTTGTTTTAAGATAATTTTACAGACATTGGTAGAGCAGTCATAGGAAACTAATACAGTTATGGGGAAACGTGTCAATAAAAAACCTTCACGCTGAAGTAAGTCAACTTAAAATCATAAAATTGTTGGGAAACGGACTTTGGCCCAGTGGTTAGGGCGTCCGTCTACCATATGGGAGGTCCGCGGTTCAAACCCCGGGCCTCCTCGACCCGTGTGGAGCTGGCCATGTGCAGTGCTGATGCGCGCAAGGAGTGCCGTGCCACGCAGGGGTGTCCCCCGCGTGGGGGAGCCCCCACGCGCAAGGAGTGCGCCCGTGAGGAGAGCCGCCCAGCGTGAAAAGAAAGAGCAGCCTGCCCAGGAATGGCGCCGCCCACACTTCCCGTGCCGCTGACGACAACAGAAGCGGACAAAGAAACAAAAGCAGACAAAGAAACAAGACTCAACAAATAGACACCAAGAACAGACAACCAGGGGAGGGGGGGAAATTAAATAAATAAATAAATCTTTAAAAAAAAAAAAAAAATCATAAAATTGTAAATACTAGATGTGGTAGAAAGCTCCTGAGCCATTTCATTCACTCTTGCTCTCAGTGCTAATACACAGACACCTCTGAAGGTCAATCTCTGTTCATCCAATGGAATCCTTCCAGTAACATCAAGTAGTCCATTCTGATTTTTAGCATCTCTATTAAATGGTCTGCATTATATTGTGCTACTACCTGCTTGTCTACTTATTTCTATTCTTGGTATACCGAGTTCTGTCCTTTGTAGCATGTTTTAATTTCCTAGCTGCTAAAACAAATACTATGCAATGGTTTGGCTTAAACAATGGATATTTATTAGCTTATAGTTTTAAGGCAAGAAAAAGTCCAAAATTGAGGTGCTTACAAGGTAATTCTTCCTCCCCAAAGTCTGTGATATTCTGGGACTGACTGTTGGTTATCATTGGTCCTTTGCTTATCATGGCAATATGCATGGTGATATTTTCTCCTTTCTTCTCTCTAGGTTCCTTTGACTTCCAATTCTTTGATTTTCCTATAGCTTCTTCTTCTGTGTCCAATAACCTTTGCCTGAAAGAACTTTGGCAATACTGGATTGAAGCACACCCTCTTTCATACTGGGCCCACCTTAACTAATAACATCTTCAAAGATCCTATTTCCAAATGGGCTCACATCCACAGGACTAGGGGTTGGGATGTGAACATGCCTTTTGTGGGGGCCGTGATTCAATCCCCGATATATCTGAAAATGTTTGAAGGCAGTTATAGCTGAAGCTCCAGTATTCCAGGATCTATAATCTAGATTCCTCCATCTTTTCCTTACATGATACCATTATGCTATTCTCGTTGTCCTCTGGGTTCCTCTGATATTTCAGCTGCCCTTCCTTTCTGAAAAATGAGGCTAGGTGTTGAATATCATGCTCCAAATATGGTCTGTTCAACTGAATAAGCCATGAATGGACTCACCACATCAATTGATTCTTAGTCTGATATAACCTGAGAGTATTCTTATTTTCTGGTAGTCAGAATAAGTTGCAGTCAAAGAAATCCCCAAGACAGTTTTCATGCGCATAGTTAAGTTTCCTCAAACTCATATTTGTTGTCCAGACCACTATTTTTACTTGATAAGTGTCATCTTATCAATTTGCTCCCATGTTTACACTTTTTACTTCATCATCCATCAATCAGGCATCCTTCCTAAATTTATATTTAATGCAAACATTTTTTAATAATTTGTTTATGTATTAAAAGTACCTATTACCACTAATATATCATAGACATGGTTGTCAATAAGAAACTCAAGATTTTACCCTCAATAAGGTTATATACAACTGGTGGATATGAAAAGGTTAATAAATCAACTTTTTAAAATTAAGTGCTATGAATGCTGTAAAAGGGAAATGATAGACTGCTGTGCAAGTAAGCAATAAGGCACTTATGGAGAGATGGACCACTACTCAGAATTCTTATCAGAATTGGGAATCTAAAAGTAAATATTTATTCTTCTGCCTTTTCCCTTCCCTTTAGTTGGCCAGCACAACTAAGGCCCACAGATAGTGGGTCAAGGAAGCAGTTGAAATTGAGGATGTGATGGCAGTTGGCAGCACCTGGAACTAGTATCAAGGTGGTAGGTCTGAGGAAACAGTGGGAGCCTATGATGCCTGCAGGGCCAGCAGAGCAGAGGTCAAGGAAGTCGTCAAGGTTGAGGAGGTGACTGAGGGTTGTCAGGAGATTGGTTACACATAGAGGAAGTAACAAATACATAAATGTCTTAGTAATAATGAGTCTCGGGTTTCTTATTGTTAGCGAGTTACAAATATGGAAAATGCAAAAGCTAGATGAATTTTGCTGTTGGATTAGAATTAGAGGAATTGGTGTAAACTCATGGTTTTTAATAGCTATCTATATATGTTTATATACATGTGTATATCCAAATATCTGGATCTTATACTTATATTTATTTAGACAAATATATTCATACATATGTGTATCTACATTGTCTGTCTATATGTATATATATATATAGATATGAATAAAATATAGATACAGAAATAAGGGATTATATAGGTTTATAGATATATAGATAAGTAAACAGAGACAGACATATGTGATATATATATGTATGTGTGTGTATGAGTCTGTATATATACATATATATATTCCCTAAAACTTTCTATTAGGAAGGCTTAGAAACAATAACATCTGAGTAGCAATGAGCACACCTAGCATCCTAACCTTGGTTTCTAAATACCAATTTTCACTAAAAAGAGCCAGGGTTTCTTGAAAAAATAAATAAAAAAAGAAAGTCTGATTCCAGGGCCGGGGAATTAGAAGTGCAAGAAGAACTTGGAATATCTTTCACTCCAAAAATGTAAAATGCTAAAGAAATGGACACTTATCAAAAGAACTCAAGAATCATCTTGGCCAGATTTCTTCTGGCCAAATCACGTACAAGCTGGGAATCAAAATAAATGATAGTAGTAATGTATTATCATCCAGTAAAAAAAAAAAAAAAAAAGAAATCCTTGCGTTCATACTGATATAAATAAATTAATGAATAAGTACGGTCAATTCTCCTTATCTACAATAGCTATATTTTATAAAATTGCTGCAAACACTTACTTAGCAAACATTGAGCCATTGCTCCTAGGGGAAATACAGGGTTAGGTTCTTATGAGACTCTGGTTATAATGTTTTCATCAACCAATCAATACATAACATTATTGTGTATTTGTTTCTGTTTAAAGATACCTTATTTAACATGTATTGTTGACTTATTAACATTGAACTCACAGCTAACAGCACTAACTCATGCCTGCATAAAACTGATTTAATGCATATATTTTCCTGGTAAAGTACTTCATAGCCTTCTTACACTTAGGAATACCACACAGCCCTTTGAAACTGCCCTTGGAGGCCAAATAGCAAAATCACCAGCAAAAAGCACAAAAATGTGGGAAACGTGAAACTAAATATACAATGAAAAGTCTACTCATTTTCAATAGGAGAGCTAAAATAAGAAGGCAGAGTGTTGCCTTGTTTGACTTCAGCTGGAAACGTGTGCATTGGGTGACTTAAGCTTTTTGCCATACTGCACGTGTTCAAGTAACCATGAAAGCACTGTAAGCATCGATTTGGGGATAACAAATACATTTTGGTGAGTAGCTGAATTTGCAAATATGGAATCTGTGAATAATGAGGAGCCACTATAAATTGTTAAGAAAGAAAAGCCCCCCTTATAGTTCACTACCAACTAATATATATGTATAATGAATAACAGAATTAGAAATTCACTAACTACCACAGTAATAACTGATTCAGGTTTAAAATCCTGAGAGTATCCTAACCCATGAGGGCAAAAGTTTATCAAGGAATAGGATATTTACATGTCTCAAGGAATTTCCCCACAATTTACCTGTTGATTGCAAAAGGGAAATATAGTAAATTACAGTAGAGAGAGACCTGACAGACACCACTTTAACTCAGTGATCAGAGGAAACCAAAAATGGGGCAAATTTGCCCTGTGATCCTCCTGGCATAGTCCATTAAGAAGGATAAAATGTCCTTTCTGTGACATCCTTGCAACAAATGTAGGGCCTGAATCTGATCAGGAGAAAACTTCAGATAAGTACAAATTGAGGGGTATTCTCCAAAATAACTCAGTTGGACTTTTTAAAAATATCAAGATAAACAAAAGAAAAAGAAAAACAGAAGAACACTTCCAGATTGAAAGAGATTAAAGGTGCATGGCAATTAAGTGCAATGTATAATCCTGAATTGGATCCTAAGTTAGAAGAAAAAAACTATGTAAAAGACAATATAGAGCATTTGAATGGGTCTATACATTAGAAGAAGTGTTTTATAAATGTTAATTTCTTGATTTAAATATTAGCATTTTCATTGTGTAGTGAAGTGTCTTTGTTTTATAGGAAATTCTTGCTGAAATATTTATGAGAAATGGAGCAGTGTATCTGCAATGTATAATCACTTGGCTCAGAAAAAAATGATAATAATGTATACATATATGCGTATATACAGAGAATGAAAAAATATTACCAATTGGGGAAACTCGGTGAAAAGTGCTATTCTTGGAACTTCTCAGTTTGTTCTTTGTAAATTTGAAATTATTTCAAAATAAAAAGATGTTTTTTTTAAATGGCTAGTTGCTGGCCCAAGAAGGGGGATGGGATAATGGTAGCACATTGTGGCCAGAGGTGATATGGCTAAATACCAAGAGCCCTGTACTGCTAGCTACCCCTTTCTTAAAATATTGATATTTATCACACATAGGACATATTATTCAAACAGGGAAATCTGTGCTTGTGAGAATGTCAAAGGACAGTTTTCTTCCTAAAAAGATAATTTTTTTTTTTCAAGGTAGAATGAGAAAGTGTCAAGTTAATATTTACATATCTAGCTATTTGGCCAGCATGATTGATTGATTGGTAGATGATAGATAGATAGATAGATAGATAATCCAAAATCAGTACTGGGGAAGCAGACTTGGCCCAATGGATAGGGCATCTGCTTACCATCTGGGAGGTCCATGGTTCAAACCCCAGGCCTCCTTGACCCATGTGTAGCTGGCCCATGTGCAGTGCTGATGTGCACAAGGAGTGCCATGCCACACAGGGGTGTCCCCTGCATAGGGGAGCCCCACGTGCAAGGAGTACGCCCCATAAGGAGAGCCACCCAGTGCGAAAGAAAGTTCAGCCTGCCCAAGAATGGCACTGCACACACGGAGAGCTGATACAACAAGATGACACAACAAAAGAAACACAGATTCCCGTGCCGCTGACAGCAACAAAAGCGGACAAAGAACACGCAACAAGTGAATACAGAGAACAGACAACTGGGGGTGGGGGAGAAGTAGAGAGAAATAAAAAATAAAATAAAGTCAATATTTTGGAATTACAGTCTGGGAAAAGAAGATGACCTTTCTTCTCATAGCATTCCACTAACCCCTCCCCACAACTTTAAGCTCATCCTTGAGAGGAGCCACAAAATACCCAGTTATGCCATTAGATAAATCCTACCTAATGTTTTATTAGATGAAATAAATGTGGGTCTCTTTTACAGAACACTTTTAAAAGATGTTTTAGCTCCAAGGAGAATTACCTCTTTGAGGTGCGTGTGTTTCCAGGTTCAGATCCATTCTAACAATCGACAGCCACATGGAGAATGAGCTTGAACATTCTGAAATGGGAGAGAGTACAGTGGCCTGTACTGTTCTCATAGCTCCCTATTCTAACACCCATGACCTTATGGAGCTGCAATGAATACTGAGTCAGGAGATGTGGAGTCTAGGATTGATTTCTTCCCTGACTATTTGGGTGGCTTATGTAAAACATTTCTTCTCGCAAAAGCTTTATTTTCCCATCTTTAAAAGGAAGTTGCTGGACTCAGTTTTCCATCTCTTCCATTCTCTGTTTCCATGAGTGCTTAAAGCTGTTGAATTATTTTCGGTATGACAGTAATTAGTGGTTCCTTTCTGGATTATTTGGAACATTTCTGAAAGGTTTATAGTTTATTCCTGATGTAGATAAATGTTTTTTAGAATATTTGGTTTTTCTTTCATGAATAAAAAGGTGATTGAACAAAGCATACATTCATCATTCCTCTTATTGCCCTGAAACAACAAGTGTAATTTATAAACCAGTAATACTTTGGGGATTGTTAAACATGTTTGAAAAGAATGCCTGAAGTTAGTGGGAGGCCAGAAAGACACTAATCCAGCAGCCCCTGGAGGAAGAGGAAGGAATCCAACCAGAGAGGAAACTTGGATATCTTTTATTCAGTAATATAGGTCTTAAATTATTTTTTCTGGAACACTAATAAAAGGAGAGAAAGGTAAATGACTCTGAGTTGGTATCCTCCCTGTGAATATTATGATGCCATTATATTTATCCCTCCCTAAATATGTGAATATTAGATGCCATTACAATGGATTCCAACTGGAACCTGAGAAAATGCTATAGTGTACATTTAAAGACATCCACTCTTTTTAACCATTTAGAGAAATACAATTTTTGCTTAAATTTAAGAAATTCCTGGTAAAGTTGTAGGACTTAGTGAAAAGCCAATTGGGATCCACTGTAGAGTGATCATGGCCATAGGAAAGGACAGTTATTTAGAATTAATGAAATTAATTCTTAATTATTAAATTGTTTACTTTGTAAATTTGCTGTTTAACATGTAGCATCACCCAAAGAATTTTCTTAGGAGGAATGCCCTTCATTCTCACATTGCACAAGCAAATCTCCTACAGCTCATATGGATATGATTTATGGTCCAATTTCCTTGCATTCTTTCAGTCACATAATTTCCTATGCTTATTAACATTGCTAGAACTCAACTGTCTGTGAATATCTTACCTCTCTTATTCAGGGTATGTGTAACTGTAAACCTAGAAGGACACAAAAATTAAGCCTCTGATCAAATAAAATAAATAGTAAGTCAGTGCACTAACGTTCATGTACCTTTTACAAAAGAAAGCCATTTATGTTGTTTTCAAGTCCAACTTACTCTTAATTTACAAAACATTCTAATGAGTGTGTCTTTTCTAAAATTAAGTGAGTTAATAAATGTGAGGCACTTAGAATGTCTGGTATGTGATAAGCATTCAATAATTGTAACTACTATTTAATTTCCATGCCAGGAAAATACTAACTATAACAAACTGAAAGGCAAAGAGATTACTGTGAATATGTGTACTCAGACCAGAGAAAGATGAAATCAAATAGTAATCGAAAAAGAGAGCAAAGTGATCAAAATCAGATATAAGAATTCAAAAGTAAGTCATCATTATTCATTTGGTGAAGATCCAAACACATCTAAGCAAAGTCAGAGGCATCACTATATTATAGCACATTCCAGTAGTAATGACTGTTCATAACAGTACCTTTGAGTCATCAAGAAGGGTTGAAATAATATTCAATATCCTTTGTCTAAGAAAGCATGCAAATCCGAAATAAAGATTACTAGACTCCCATCCAAACCAGCTATGATTTTAATGTTGATGTTTAACCCATAAAATTTCTGTAATCTAGAAATCTTAATTTCTAGAATCTTTGGATAATGTATATCTAGACAGTAAATGTTCCAAATACATTCCTGAATTGTTGCCTATAAATTCAGCTGCCCAAGTAGACACCATATTTCTCAAGGACAAAGAGTATCTCTGGACATATTATTCTCAAAGTTCATGACATAGGAAAGTTTAATTTCCATTTTCCTTATATTTAACAAAACAATGCACTCAATCTTTGTTCTGGTGTTTGGTGACCATAAGACCACCTAGATTAGGAGAGAAATGTATAGTCAGCACTCAAGTGAGTATTGGATTTTCTTCAATAAGTGTATTTCTTAGGTTCAGTTCACAAGAAGCAGCATCCAAATGGTGCTTCTTGTGAAAAGGAATAATTGAGGTTGGGCTCTAAGAAAAGAGTTAGAGGACAAAAGAGAAGTAGATGAAGAAAGCTAAGCAGGGATGTTTTCTTGACTAGAGACTGGCTTTGAGGGAACCCTGGAAGATGACTGGCTCCACAGTGTTGGGGCATGAAGGTCTGCTTTTTGTACTACTGCATCAATCAGTCATTGCCTGTTGATTGCAGCCTGGGATACGGGAGTTACCTCTAAAATAAGAGGGTTCCAGTTCAGCAGAGGGCAATTAACAAGGAAAAGGTACAGCTAAGAGCCAATCCCACAGCAACTAGGGGTATAGGTGCATTCACAGGTGAAAGGAATTTTAGTGTGGCTAATACGAAACACTGAAGTCTACCCCTTGTACCACTGGGATTCACTTGTTTCTCATATTATGTTCACATCAGCCAGGCACAGATAATCCAGAATTCTGATTGGTCACAACTTCTGGGAAAACCTATATGAGTGGGAAGAACAGTTTCTGGGTATGGTGCTGAGGATGTAATGATGCTTATCATCTCCCCTACCCATCCAGACTGCCCACACCCCCAACTAGTCCTTCTGGTTGGCCAGGTGGATTGCTTGGTGGGGTGATATAGGTCCTCCTCCTGGAAGGGTGTGATCTGATACTGTGTCATTCTTAGACTCTGGTTGTGTGCCCACCCACTTACAGTTCTAATTGGGCATTGGGTTTTAAATATTTCCCAGAGTACCAGACATCATTCTCTCTGCTGCCATTATACAATTGCAGTCCTGCCTCCTTAAAATGATGGGGGTCAAATATCCACATTTGTGCTGCTTGCTGTTCTACAGACAAGGGGAGACCCAGATGAACTTGAGGAAACCACAGCTTTAAGTTTAGTGACTTTCTTTAGTGTTTACCCTAGTGAAAGCATCTTTCCTCTAAGTCCCAGGACCGATGTTGTAAGAACTAGAAGTCCAAATTCTCAAAGTGGGTCCCTGAAGGTTATAATAAACAGGATCTCAGTTCCCAGAGCAATGCATTCTATCATCAGAGACATAACACTGCACAGTGACCATTGATTTAAAGCAAATTCTAGAGAAGGGCACTCCATTATCACAGAACATTACATTCAGTTGCACTGTCAAGAGGTTCTTCCAATGCTTTTTCAGGCTTGCATCTTCAGGATGGTGTGATATGTAGATGGGCAGGTGTGTTCCCTGATTGTGTACTCACTGATATACCTCCCTTTGGTCTGAGGTATTATTATACAGGTGCTCATATTTTTCAAGTTCTCAGATAGAGGTGGTGACTGAGGCACTGCAGGCAAGAAATACAAACCTACATCATGAACATCTGTCAAACTTAGTTTAAAGTGTTGCCCTTTCCAAGGCTGAAAGGGTCTGATGCAATCAGCTGGTTTTCAAGGCTTTCTGGTCTACTCTAGGAATGATATCATAGTGGAGGGACCTGTTGTAGCCTAATTCCAGATATGCCACCACTGTTTTATAATGGATTGTTCTGATCCCACCCCCAAAACTCATACAGTTTGGAGTGTGACAGACACAGCCTGTGATCAGCAATTCTAGTTGCGTGGTTACTTGCTGTCCCACATATAAATGTCCAGTTTCGATTAGGATGCTAGAAGCTATTTTTCTAATGGTGTATAGTTCTATCCCACTGAGTCAAGGTCTTGCTCTAGAATCCTAAGGATCTCTCCTGGGATTCTACTTTTGGGGCATGCCAGAGACTTCACCAGGCATATCTACTACATATACCTCTAGGAGTTTGGGTCCCTCTGATTAAAGGGTCATGTGGCTCAAGGGACAAAGCTGCTTTTACAAAACCTGAATCTACTGTACAATTCTGCCTTGCTCTCCACCCTCCTTAATACCAGCAACTTTCCATGTCCTTTAATATAAAGATCAGAGGAGTATTACTAAGTATATGTGCTGCTTCCTGAATTGAAAAAGTCTTGCCAAATATTGTGTTTCTTTTTTAGTGGTAGAAGGTACAGGGTGAGAGAGGCAAATAGTTTGGAAGGAATGTCCCAGCATGTCCAATATTACTGCATCTCTAAGCATTTCACTGATGTGGCAGGCTCTTTAGTACAGTTTATCTCCCATCTGAAGTGTATTTGTCTTTTCAAAGACTTAACATTCTTTCCACTTCAGGCTCACCAGATTTAATCAGAATGGTGTCATCAATGTAGTAGACCAATACAATGTTCCTCAGAATGTCCAGACAGCCAAGCCCCTTTAGATTACACTGAAAGGAAAGTGGGACAATTTATATAACCTTGGGAAAATTATAGTGTTTTCTATTCCATGTGATAAACTGTTTTTGTTTGTCTTCTGATGAATATTGAAAAGAACAAAGTCACCATAATTTAAAAACCATGTTCATAGATCCCTATGGACCAGGCACTCTGGCCATTCCATCCTCATTGTCCATTTCAGTCTTTATGCCCACCTTGCTTCTGATGGTTGTGTGTTGCCAACTGGTCTCTTCTATTTTAGGTTCTTAAGAAATTATTACTGCTATTGGGTGCAGTACTACTATATCATCATCTCCTGCCATCAATTCAAGCCTAACAGAGAAAACCAATCATTGAATTTCTAAACAAGGCTTTTGGCCTCTTCTCAGTACAATTCTTAATCACCTCAGTAAACAAAGAGTACTCTGACCTCCAAAAGGCATAATCACCTGCTAGGTCTTCCAGTCTAATATACTAAACCCTTTCTAGCATGCCCACTTATCTGAACCTTTCATTCCTTCCTCCACAGTTTTACCATAATGGTTCACACATCTCTACATCATTTAAAAAGGGACATTTCTTTTGCATATTTCTATCAGGGCCTGTGTAAGTTGATGAATCCTGTGTCATGGGAGAGTACCTCAGTAGATCCCTTATCCAATTTATATCTCCTTCACTCCTTCAGGAACCACTCTCAGGATACTCTGGTACCTGACACTACATGTGAAACGTGTCCTGAAGCTTTTCTGGTAGATAACCCCTCTTCTATCTTGGCAGGGCCATCATTGCCCTGTTGGATGATGCTAACATTTGATACCACTTGTGGCTCTGATGGCCAAGAGGAAAGGTGGAAACAGATTCTGGTTATGGCCAGCATTGCCTTGTAAGGGCTGACCCATTTCTGTCCTCACCATAGTCCTCAAGTAAAGATGATAAGGTGATATTCTTCAACAGGGAAGATTGGTTTCTGATCTAGAGAGTTCGGGAGAATCTGGAGATTGGATGTTCTTATGTCCATCTTCCTGGATCTTCTGATCACAAAGCTAAGGGTCCTATTTCTTCCCTGTCATGGCCCTGATTTTAGTATAGTAAGCCTTCTTAAATTGAGAATTCAGCCTTCTTTAGAATTCTACCACTCTTATGAAGTCTTGTGCCTAAGCTTCAGCTCTGTCTGCTCCCCCAGCTGCAAGACATGAATGTCTCTTTAAATGCTTTAAATTGCTGATTTTTAAATCTGAATCTGTCATTTTTTTCCCTCATCAATGTATTGATGGGTCATAGAAATTATCACTCATTTTCAGAGTCCTTCTAGTTACTGTTTCCCTATATCTATCAAATGTCACAGAGACTTTGTACTAGTTAGTATATCTCCTTCAACTGATATTGCAAACTTGTTCAATACAGGTAAAAGTTTTAGTGATCATATTGCTATGGAATTCCAGGGACTATCAATATTCCACCTACCCCTCCCAATGGGGTCCTCACTGCCCATCAGGCTGGTGATGATCAACCTTCAGGATCTCATATTTAGATCTTCTCCCTCAGACTACTTCCTGAATCAATTGTCTTTGGTTGAGTTCCCCAGGATCAGAACATGAAACTTGTGAAATTCTTGTGAAAGTGATTTTATCAAGGATGTTCTTGTAGGAGTAGGGGCAAGGGAATCTGGAAAAGGTGGGAATAATGAACGAAGCAAGAATGTGATCTTGCCTGGAAAATAGCATCAGTCTAATTTCATGGGGAGCTCTGGAGTGTGCCTTATACCATGGAGTTAGTCTTACCCAGACTTTTATATCCCATGTCACATTGCCACATAGGCGGCTGGCTGCCCAGATAGGAGGGATTGTAACATCCCTGGAAAGTGGCTTCTGTTTGGCCAAAGACAATTCCTCAGACAAGTTGACAGGAGTGAGCAATTAGCAGGGAATCTGGCAAGGGCACTAACAGAACCCACTAGAATTTATAATCCAAAAGTTGAATATTATGGATCTCCATAGAGTTTTAGGGACATATCTCTAAATTTCAGCCAGTATGTGTTAAAAAAAAAGTTAAATACCAACACTAGGACCTCACCATAGACCATGTACGCATGCAAATAAATATGATTAAAATCTTTACTATTTGTACCAATCAACATTACTAAGAATTCATCCATTTTCTAGTTTCACACATAGTTTTAATTATTCTTATATAAAACATATGCCAATGCACAGATATCAACAAATGTTCATCTGACAAATATTTATTGAATATTTCCTACATTCAAAGAACTGGTTTAACAGATGGATTCTTAATAATTTTGCCCCTTAATTATTTGGAAAATAGGATGTTGGCATCTTCTTATATTCAGTTCTATGTATATAAAAATAGGTTATTTTTAAGACAACAAATGAGTCATATATGAAATGTTTGTCTTTCAATTTAAAGTGAAGTCTTTTAAATTTAATGATCTATCAGAGTAAGAGTAGACATCAGATTGAGCAGTTATCTTCTTATAGCAATTTAAGCCCTATTAAAACTCTTTGTAATCGAGATTATAAAATATGTATTAAGTGCTTATATATGAAAGACATCTTCCGAATTACGTGGGGACTGGACATATGTGTAATGAAGTCTTTCCTACAAATGGTATTATAGGTAAGGCACTGTATGGGGATGTTACATCATCTATACAAAATAGAATTAGAAAAAAATGAGCATTTTCTGGGAAATGTTATGTGCACAAGTTTGTGTAAACCCAAAGTACATAGCATCACAGGTATGTACCTACATGCCTTGGAACATAGTTAGATTCAGTGTTTAGAGATAGAGTATGGAAGCACTTGGTACGTCAATAAATTTCTTAGAAACTGTAACTTTTAACCTTTCCCTTTTTTCCTTTTTGCTTGAGAGTTAAAAATCTATAACTTATTCATTTTGCCAGGAGTTTTCAAGAATACAATTTCCTTTTTAAACAATGTAAACAAGTTAGCCCACAGACCAGCTAGCCATCCCTTGATAGAGAGGCTGAATGAATAAATATCTACAAGTATACATTTTGACTGAGGCCAGATGGTGAAAAAAATGCCATGTGGCAAATAAGTGTTTTAATTACATGAACCAAGTACACTGGTTTCAAAACAAAACCCCACACTTTCTTTATTTCCTACGTAGGTTTAAGAGGGTGTGGCCCACTATTCTAGAGTGGGGGCTGGAGGGCATTTGAGAAAAGCAACTGCAGAATATCAGAAAAAAAAGGGGATTGGGAAGAAAATAAAATGCCTTAATTAACTATTAAGGCCTAAATGGCATCAACACTGATAGAATGCTGTCAGAGCCAGGTTTAAGTGGACTTGACCAGCAGAGTGACACATGATGGGCTTCAGCATATTTGGGTCTTTGCTGAAACTGTTCCCAGAATGGGATTTTATTATTTTATGGGTGTTTCATCATCTCTTATCTATTATGTACGTCTTCTTAACCAGATCATATATTTATCCATCCATGTATTATTTATGATCTAATTCTTATGTTTAAATATATGTTAGAAAGGACAAATAGAATTTATATCGTCATACTTTATATATAAATAGTCCATCATTGATTTTTATTTGCTGGGAAAAAAAACAAACAAACCTCATCTATCTAATTCTAGCTCCCCAAGTTCTAGGCTACTCATTGCCATCTGGAATTTCCATTGTGGCAGTGTAATTGGCAAGGAGGAGTGAATAATATCTGGGGATCACTGCATAGATGCCCTAGTTTGGCAATGTTATAAACAGGTTCTGAGGTGACATTTACAAAGAGTTTTGGAATACAAGGCCTAAAAGTGGGTACATCCAGTGAGTGGCCATTTTCTGGAGTGGGTGGACTATAGAATCCAGATGAGCAATGGAAATTCTGAGTACCTGGGCAGAAGAGGCAGTGGAGGAAAACTTTGTTCCCTCAATACACTCACAAGGGTTGGCCCAGCCATAGAAATTGCTTTCCTGTAGACGATTCTGTCTGGGCTTTCACAGGCATTTGACACTTTTTACACTTTAGAATACTCATAAGTAGCTCTGTGTGAGGAAATAAAATAAATAAATAGCAACCCTATTTTCTACGTTCCTCAAGTGATTTAACTTTTTCACCAAGAGGAATCAGTAAGTAGGCACAGTTTGGCCTAGATTTTCACCTGAGAAAGAGATTTACCTTGAATATTACTCAAAATGGACACAATTTTACCTTTCTTCAGACAATATCAGACTGCAGGGATTTGGCTTAAATTAATATAAATTAATAGTGTGATAACCCCAAGGCTTGATGGGTGAGGAAGCAGATCAACTGTAAATTACATACAGTGTTGGTGAGAATGCAAAATGGGGCCAATTACTTTGGAAAACATTTGGTCAGTGTAAATATACAGTTCTTACATGAGTACATAAGTACTCCTAGGTACTTATTCTAGAAAACCGAGTGTACATGTCAAGAAAATCATTTAGAATGTTCACAGTAACACTATTAATAAGAGTCCCAAATGGAAACAACCTAAATATCCACCATCAGGAGGTTGGATAAACAAAATGTTTTATATCTATACAATGGAAAACTGTGCAGCAATAAAAATGCACAAACTATCAATACACATAATCACATGGATGGACCTTAACAATACTATGTTGAATACATCTCTGAGCACCACTGCAACTCATGGTCAATGGTCCACATCATAGTCCACACTCTTCCACGTATTCACCAAATGCAATGAATGTCTCATGATGATGGAGAAGATTGTTGCTATGGGGGGAGGAGTGGGGCGAGGGGGGTGGGAGTATATGAGGACCTCATATTTTCTGAATGTAATAAAAAATAAATAAATTAATTAAAAAAACAATACTATGTTGATCAAAAGAAGTCAGATACAAATGATAACATATTATGTGCTTATTATGTATGAAGTTTAAGAACAGGTAAATTTCTGTATACTTATAAGAAGTAGAACATTGGTTACCTGGGAGTAGTTTTTGATGGGGTAGAGCATAAAGAAACTTTCTGGGGACCTGGCAATATTCTCTATTTTCATCTGGGTAGTGGTTATAGGGCTATAACATTCTTCAAGTTCATTATATTTTCTATCTATCTATCTATCTATCTATCTATCTATCTATCTATCTATCTATCTATCTCTATTCTGCATTTCACTAAATGCAAATTATACCTTAAACTCATACGTGTTGTAGCAGTTTGATATGATTATGAATTCCAAAATAGATATTGGATTATGTTTGTAATCTGTTCTGTACCTGGGCATGAATATGTTATGATTAAAAATTTGATTGGGCCATGTCATTAGGGCACTGAATCCCCATGCCTTGGTGAGTGGGGATTCACAGAAAAAAGGCAAGGCAAAGGACAGAGTAGAAGGTTTTCCTGTTGAAGTTTTTATGTTGGAGTTTGATACTGCAGCCTTAAGCTGGAGCCCCTGGAAGTAAGCTCACAGAGGAAACAGAAGCAAGCCCCAGGAAGGGAGGAACCTGAGCACAGAAGGAAGCAAGCCCTGGGAAGAGAGGAATCCTGAACCTAGGGAGAAGCAAGACCCTGGAAGAGAGGAACTCAGGAAGACTGAACCCTCACAGCTGTCAGCAGCCATCTTACTCCAACACCTGAAAATAGACTTTGGTTAAGGAAGTAACTTATGCTTATGGCCTGGTCTCTCTAAGCTCCTACCCCAAATAAATACCCTTTATAAAAACCAACCAATTTCTGGTATTTTGCATCAGCACTGCTTTGGCTGACTAATATACCTGTTTTAGGTGGCAGGGAAATTCATAGAACCTCAGCTCCCCAAAATGTTCTTTCTAACAATTGTGGGAAGGATAACATTTCCCCAAATGTTAGTTTAATGTGAAGTTTTAACACATGACACACACATCCCTTAATGCCTCTCCCTTTTGCCACTTCATTGTGGAGGCTCTTTTGTGACTGTGAATCTAGCAGAGTGTGGCAGTTCGAGACTATTTATGAATCCCCAGAAAAGAGAAAGGTAATGTTTATAAGCTAATCTATTCTGGGTATGCTACCCTTTGATTATATTGGATTCATCTGAGGGTCCTTGACTACATAATCTGTTAAGATTAGGGTTTTGATTCAACCACATCAGTAAGGCATGCCTCAGGTTCAGTCCCTGCCCCCTTGGTTCACCTAAATAAATGGACACTCATGTGAGAAGATGCATGGGAAGAGAGAGAGGTCAATACACACTAGAGGAGAGAACTCAGAAAGGAGAAAGTTCAAATAGCTAAAGCCCCCAGAAGAGAGATGGACCATTTGCCTGATAGTTTGCAGCTGAAGAGAATGGAGCAGCTGAACAGCTGAGAAAACCCAGAAAGAAACAAGGAAAAGTAGAGATCAGGCAGAGATCAGTGACCATCTATCTTCAACACATGGCAAGTGACTTTGATGAGAAAGCAACCTTGAGTTGGATTTTTTATGGCCTTGTAACTGTAAGATTTTACCCTGAATGTATACTGTTTATAAAAAAACCAACGTATTTCTGGTACTTTGGATCAGCATCCCTTTAGCAGACTAATACACAGAGGAACCAATCAGTCTAGTTCAGGCTGAGGGTTTCATCCCTGAGGGCTCAAAACTAAGGTCTGAAATCTTTGCCTCATACATTCAGGACAGGAAAAGCAATCTGGGTATATTTGATACAAACTGTCAGAGTCATGGACAACATCTAGCACATATGCTGCAGGGGGCAAGAGGGAAAGAGACGAGAGTCAGGAGCATGGAGCATGGAAGATGGACCTAAATGTTCACGTCAAAAAAGGGCATCCTGGGAGATGACTACAGGTGAATGCTTGTCTTGCCAAGGGTAACAGTACACAGGTGTTACTCTCAGGCCAGGTCTCAGTGCCAGGAAGCATGGATTGCTGGTTGGATGATATTCTGACCCTGTGCTTTACAGACGACGCTAAGACACATTTTGGCTTATAGGGGACATAGAAATGAGGCATGGACATTGCAAGTATCTCTGAACAGGGCCCTTCAAGCAATGAAGATTGACTGTCACTATGGGCCCTAAGGGGAGGGAGAAAGAGGTATTGAATAGATGGAACCAATGTAACTGTGTGGGCAATAGAAGTGTTCCACAAGATTACGCAAGGATGGATATAAGACATGTTAAATTAAACCAAAAATATATAGGGGCTGATAGGCTAAAATATAAATCATAATGTAAAACATAAGATAACTACAAATTTGGAAAATTGTATAGTCTAAAATATAAACCACAATGTATACCCAAATGTTACCTTGTTTGAAAGCTATTGTCTCAATATCTGTACATCAGTTTCAGTAAATATAGTATGAACATGTAAAAAGAGTATTGCTGTGGAAGGGAAAAGGGTTTTATGTTGGATATGTAGGAGTACTGTATATTGTATATATGAATTACTGTAATCTAAAACTTTTGTGAAGATAAGCTTAATAATTAGGAAAAAAGAAAAAGAAAAAGGTAGGACGCAGACACTGAGGAAAAGACGGAAGTAGTTGCTTTGCCAGTTTGCATACAGGGCAACACTTATTGCAGTGATGGAAGGCAAAACATCAAAATCAAAGCTTTTGCATTTTTTTTTTATTTTTTGATACCCCAATTTATTTTTACCTTAATTTTTCTAAATTAATATGTATTGTATATCTAACCTTTAAACTCATCACTATATTCCATTTTACTATTAATGGAACCTGGCAATATATTGGGCTTCACTTTGGAAGAAGTTTTGGATCACAGAGAGGTTCAACAATGGCAGGGGAGGAATACTGGTGTGTGATGTTATTGACAGGGGACACATGGTTGGCAGGGAGTTCTCCAGGGCATATATCCAGGGTCCATAAAAATGTTTGGATATTTTCATAGTGGTTACAATTAAAAACAACAACTGAGGGAGTGCTGAATTCCTAGCCAGGGGAGCTCTATCACAGTCCCTAAAAGAACAGTAACAATCCCCCAAGTGCAATGGCAAAGACCAAAAGAAGGAAGGTCCAACAATGAGCCCTTGATACTAATGACTATGCTTGTGAGCCTGTGCACCTGAAATAAGAACAAAGCCTAGAGCTGCAGGGTGCCTAAGAATTACCTCCTGAGAGCCTCCATGTTGTTCAAATGTGGCCAGTCTTGAAGCCAAACTCAGCATGTAAATGTGTTGCCTTCCCCCCAGCGTGGGACATGACTTCTGGGGATGAGCCTTCCTGGTGCTGAGGGATTACTACCAAGTACCAGGTGATAATGTAACTAGAAAATGACCTTGAATAAAAGGGTCAACTTGGACCGGCAGAATATCTCAATCTACATATAATACCAGGAGTTAAAAATGCTTTTTGACCTGAATAAAAAGGGGAAATGGAAAAGACAAATGACTTTATATGGCAATGAATTCTCCAAAAAGAGCCGGGAGATTATCAGAGGGGTTGCTCTTATGCACACCTCAGCAGAGTCCCAGAGACAGATAAAAGTAGATACAACCCCAGGTGTTGGTTCTTCTGAGGGCTACAGAGACCCACAGGTTCTATGGTCATGGCAGATGGAGTTCACTGCCATGTCAGTTGGCTCCACTTTGGAGTTTGTGTTTCTGTGCGGTGGAGCTGGATTCAGATGTGATCTTTGTCCACAAACCTCTCCTGTTACTTTTACTGGAACTATGGTTGGTGTTTAGTGTATACCCAGGGGACCTGAATCTCAGGACTGACCATGTGATAGCCAGGCCCTGAGCCTCAACAGACTTGAAACTCCTACATTCTGTTTTATTGGACTTACCCCACTCAGCTAACATGGAGGTGAAGAAGATCAACCACCACACCAGGGAACCAAGAGTGCTTACAACTGAAAGCAGGAGAATTGCATTCAGCATCCATGTGGAATCTAAGCCCCCTCTTGACAGATATGTGGAGTGGACATAACCATTTTAAGGTCCACAGGATGGAGGAATAGAGTATGGATTAGAGTGGACTTACTGATATTCTATTCATGAACTATTGTGATTAGTAATCAAAGAAAATGTGGCATTGGTGTGGAGAAAGTGGCCAGGTGGCTGCTGGGGGTAGGGAGTGGGAGGAAGAGATGTGATGTGGGGACATTTCCGGGGGTTGGAGTTATCCTGGGTGGTGCTGCAGGGAGAGTTACTGGACATTGTAAGTCCTCCCATGGCCCACTGGGTGGACTGTGGGATTGTGTGGGCTATGATGTAGACCATTGACTATGAGGTGCAGTGGTGCTAGAGATGTATTCACCAAGTGCAATGAATATCTCATGATGATGGAGGAGGTTGTTGTTATGGGGGGAGGAATGGTATGAGGGGGGTGGGGGGGTATATGGGGACCTCATATTTTTTGAAGGCAACATTCAATAATAAATAAAGACAAAAAAAAAAAAAGAAATGGGGCATGGAATTGTCTCCTTGTCCCTACAGTAAATGTTGTGAATAAACCCATAGCCCTGATGCCACCACCTTCCAGGATATATTCTACACACCAAAGATTCCCCAATCTTCTATTTGATTGAATCTTTGTGTCCTTGTTTTGGTTTGTCCAGCAGCCAAAATGTAATATACCAGAAATGGGTTGGTTTTTCAATGGGGATTTATTAACTTATAAGTTTATAGTTCTGAAAATGTCCAAATCAAGGCATCACCAGACAATGCTTTCTCCCCAAAGACCAGCTGCCAGCAATCCTATATTCCTGTCATATGGCAAGGCACATAGCACTGTGTGCTGCCTCTCCCTTCTCCTCCAGTTCTGTTGCTTATAGCTTCTGGCTTAGTAGCTTTCTCTCTCAGCTCCTATGTTTTTGGCTCTGTCTCTCTCTGTTTTCATCCCATTTATAAAAGATAGCAGTAAGAGTATCAAGACCTGTTCTGGGCCAAGGATAAATTGAAGTAACCTAGTCAAAAGTCCTTTAACCGAAATGATCTAATCAAAAGGTCCCATCCACAATAGGTACATACCCACAGGAGTGTACCAGCTTTAAGAACATGATTTTCTGAGGTACATACGTCTCAAATTAGCACAGTTCTTTTACCCTTTCCTTTTCCCAAAGAACCTCACACAGTCCACCAGACAGAGTCAGAGTAGAAAATTTGCCCAACTGAAACTTTCTCTGCTCTAAAATGGCTCCTTTTATTTATTTCAATCAGTGATCTTAATCAGGCAGTTGTGGTTTTCATCCATTCACTTTCTTATTTTTTTGTTAATTAAAAAAATATATGCATTGAGTGACATCCACGTGTAAGGAACCACACTGGGGAATTGGAGACATAGTATAATAAAAACAGATAGTACCTTCTTTCATGGAGCTTAAATTCAGATGAGGTAGATAAGTAATTGTAAATATACAAATTCATATTTGATGTGTCAGAAGGTGTTTGGGACTGTGAAGAAAATTAAAGCAATAGAAAGTAAGGATCTATGCAATTTTTCAGAGTAGTCAGGGAGGGCTCTAGGGACTGAAGAAATGGACTGCACCAATTTGTGATGGACAGCTATTGTTCTCTTGAGGCTCTTCCAAGCAGGTCCAATGTATTTGCACATACCCAAATTGGTGTGTTGCTGATGGCTCCATTATGAAGCTTTCACTGCATGGATGTTTTACTTTTAACTGAAGTATAGCATATTCACAGTGAATGCAAAAATCGTAAGTGTGTAGCTAGATGAGTTTTCACTTATGTATACAACTGTGTAACTATCAGATCAACATATAGAAGATTTCCATGTTTCTGGAAAACTCACAAATGTCACTTTCTAATCACTACCATCCCCCTGAGGTAACCACTATTTTCACTTCTGTTATCATAGATTAGTTTTTCCTGAATTTCTTGAATTTATTATTATGGGATCATTATTATACACTTATTTGCTCTGACTTCTTTCATTCACCATACTCTTTTTGAGATTCATCAGTATGAGTATGTATATCAATAGTTTGTTCATATCTATTGCTCTGTAGCTTTCAATTTTGTAAATAAACCATGATTTGTTTATCCAATCCCTAATTGATAGACATGTGGATTACTTACAGGTTTTGGCTATTGCAAATAGTATTTCAATGACTGTTTGGGTCATTGAATATTTTTAGATGGATTTTTTTTTTACCCACTTTTAATACTGCTGCTTCTTCTCCTCCCAATAACCTCTCCCTCCATGTCTAGCCCCACACCTCACAATTGTTTTATTCTCTTGTCCTTATGTCTATTGATGCCTTCATATATTCTTATACCTATTTATTTATTTTAGAAATATTTTTGAGCACTTTTGTGTGTCTGGAAGTTTGCTGGGTACAAGGGATGCAAAATGAATATTTTTGTATACCAAGAGCTCAAAGCCTAGCAGGAAAATGACTATGCAAACATGTCTTAGAAATACATTGCTAGAATAAGTTCCTAGGTAAGCAATAGAATAGAAGTATGGACAAAAGGGAGGAGACATAAGGCATAAGTCCCCAGGTCCTGGCTCATGGATCAGAGAAGATGTCATAGAGCAGACATTCTTAACCAGGGGATCGGTGGAAAAATTTCAAGGGGTCCGTGAGCTTGAATTGAAAATAATCAACTTATTATATTTATTTTCTCTGACCTCTTACTGAAATTTAACATTTCCTTCATTTATGAATGTATGCAATAAATTACAGTAGTATTTATTTCATATCTCAAAAAATCACTTATGCTTATCCATACTTTGAAATTACAGTAGTTGTTAGGATCAACACAAGATCATATGTGATCACAGTCCTGCTGTGTGCAAACTACTGTGCACCGTAGTTGGCCAACTATCTGGAAACACAAAATAGGTAACAAACAGAAGGAGATCTCTCGAGCAGTGTTTGATCTTTTGAAGTATAGGGGAACCATTTTGCAAGGATAAATCACAGGGTTGTCACAAGTTATAGACATAAAAAAATCACAGTTATAATCAATGTAATTATAACGAAAAATTTAAAAAATACAAAGCAAAAAATATAACTGCACGAAATAAAATATACCCAAAATATATATCACACTCAACACGTGCTGAATGATTATTAAGCAATTTCAACTGAGCCACTTGTGTTGAAAATTTGTTAACTGTGACATGAGCTGTGTTTTTAGGTAACCAATCATATTGAAGAAACAGTTATGACTTTATAATTAATAACCAAAACATGAAAAATGATAGATCGAAATCGTTTTATGTGATAAACACAAAGACGCTTGCACATTTTATCCAGACAACATAGACATACTTTTTAGCATACTTTTTCCACCATCTCAAGAAATCTATTTGTTGCCTAATCTATACTGGCAACTTAGTGCCTAGTAGTTGTTCAGCTACCAAATGATGCGGTCGAGCATTCTCACTTTGGTTTCTCTAAGTATTTCCCTGTCTGCTATTGTTTGTTAACAAGTGAAAGTAGGTAAGTTGTTTTCATTGATAAAATTTTACAGAACTGGTCAGTTTAAATGAGAATTAACTTTTTATAAGTAGGGTACTTTGAACACAAATGGATAAGCTGGCTGTGAGTGTAAATCAGGTATGCCCACCTTGAGTTTGTCAATTCATGCAACCAACATTTGTGTCTTTCAGTTGCTGAAACTGCAACATACAATCATCTGTGATCCTATCAATGTCTGCAAATGTCCACACGCATTACACATTTTTCTTTTGCCACTAGGTTACTAGGAAGATTCAGAAATCCACACGACTTTACTACAAAGACACTGTAGTGTCTTTTCTCAATTCCAGAAAAGACACTGAATTCCAGAAAGGACACAAATCTTGATCTACTGCTGTAAACCACGTGTCTATTTAAGAGTTAAAAATCACTGGTTTATATGCATATTTATCAAACAAATTACTTAACTGTGCAAAATACTTAGTGTTAAAAACTGTAAAATTATATACTTTATTTTACAAACCCGATTTAAGTTGAAACGTTGAAGAAAATAAAAGGAAGTATGATTAAAGTAACGCATTATTTGGTTTTACTTGTATTAATGAACATGATGGTATTCAAAATCTGCAGTGTTTTTTCTGTGGAAAAATTCTTGTGAACAGAAATATGAAGCCAGAAAAACTGAAAGACCATCTCATGTCTGTCCATGCTGAGAATGCATCTAAAGATGCACGTTTTTTTTCATGCAGATAAAGCTCAATTCAAAAAAGCAGGGATACTTCCAAAACTTGGATTTCCCTTTTCACAAAAGCCTTTGCTTGAAGTATCCTATAAAATTGCTTACAGAACTGCTGAGCAAAAGAAGCCCCACACTATTGGAGAGACTTTTTAAAGCTATGTGCAAAGATGCAAGTTTTTTTCATACAGGTAGAGCTCAATTCAAAAAAGCAGGGATACTTCCAAACCTTGGAGTTGCCTTTTCACGAAAGTCTCTGCTTGAAGTATCCTATAAAATTGCTTACAGAACTGCAGAACAAAAGAAGCCTCACACTATTGGAGAGACTTTTTAAAGCCATGTGCACTAGAAATGGTCGAGTTGGTGTGTGGAAGCAGTTCCCTTGTCAAATGGTGTAATACATTCTAGAATAGTTGAGATGTCTTTTAATATTTTAAAACAGGTCATCTAGAAATTGGCAGCCTTGCCATTCCCCTTCAGTATGCAAGTGGATGAAACTACAAGACAGCTCTCAATGCAGCCAGCTCTTTGTTTTTGTTTGCAATGTGCATGTTGATGCCATCGAAGAAGAATTCTTATTTTGTGATTCTCTTTTGGAAACTACGAAACCATTGGCATTTTTGAAATGGTAAAAAGTTTTTTTCACAAATAAAATTTTGATTGGAAAGAAAAACTTCATTCTCTTTGCACTAACGGAGCTCCTGTGATGTTTGGTAATACATCTGGGTTTGCTACTTTAGTAAAGAAAAGAAGCTCCTCAAGTCGTGGTCACTCATTGCTTTTTACACAGACATGTACTGGCAACAAAGATTCTTCTGACAACCCTGAAAGAAGTTTTGTCAACAGTCATAAAAGTCATCAACTTTATCAAAAACAGTTCTCTGAATCATTGTATTTGTAAAAGATTTTGTCAAGAAATTGGAGCAAAATATGAAGTCCTTCTCTGCCAAGCAGAAGTTTTCAAGAGGACAAGTCTTGAAGCGTTTTTTGAATGAAAGGCAGAAGTTTCACTTTTTCTGAAAGGAAAAGAAAACCCACTCTTAGACATTTTGAAAGAAAGAATTTTATCCATGGCTTGGCTTACGTGGCAGACATTTTTTTCCATACGAATGAGATAAATCTTTCCATTCAAAGTCGTGAAGTCACCATTAAGGATGCAACTGAAGTATTACAAGCTTTCTTGGCTACGTTACCAATATAGAAGAAGCGAGGAGAGGCTGACATTCTTGCAAACTTTCCAAAGTTGGAGGAAGTGCTTTACCAATATGGAATTGAAGTACAAAATTCTCTGACATTTTTTTTTTTTGAAAAAAGGTATCTGCAAACACTTGGAAACATTACAGAACTCTTTTAAAAGTTATTTCTATCTTGATGGCATGAAAATTGAACCATGGATCTGCAATCCTTTTCTTTCTTAAATAAACTATATCAAAGATGTTGACTTTACCAAAAATGACCTCATTGATCATAGGACAAAAAACTTGCTACAATTTGAGTTTAACTCAAAAAGCCTTGGAGAATTCTGGTTTTTGCTCTGAGAAACCTATTCTCGTCTTGTAAGGCGAGCTATGGAAGCTTTGATTCCATTTACAACAATATATCTTTGTGAGTCGGGATTTTCAACACTTGTAACAATGAAAACAAAATCGAACTCGATTAGATGTCCAACATGATGTGTGTGTTGCCCTGTCAAATACTACACCACAGTTTAATGTTCCTATTCAAGGTAAACAACAGTCTGCACCTTGACACGTCTTTAAAAAATAAAATTTAACTTTAACTTTCCTATGCATTTATTTTATTTGAGAAAAATATTCTTTTTATTTTCTTTCCAGTTTTCTTTCCTTTCCTATATTTTTTGATGTATTGGATTATTAATGTGTTAAGAAGCACACATACATAGTATTATATCATGATTTTATTTTATTAAATGTATTTCAATATATGTGACTAATTTTCTTTCTAATTTTATTTTATGCATTTAAAAACATTTTTGTGGGGACGTGTTTGTGTGGGTATGATCTGTTTATTAAATAATACACAGTATAGTGTGGACTTAGTATGATTTTTATTTTGATGTAGCATGTTCTGAGAGCTGTAGATAACTGCCTGCAAAAAGATGGCAAGGATGATGGAGATGGTTTTATGATGCCATGGGAAATCTCAGATTTCTAAATATTTTCCAAAAATGATTGTTTGAACAGATGTTGAACTGTGTTAGGTTATCAGGTATTGAATTATGGGAAAGTTGTAAAATGTGATTTTGAATAACCCTAAAATTTAATGTAAAGATACGCTGATGTTGAGTGCCATAAAACTATCTGCTGCTATATTCTCAGAGGGGGTCTATAGTTTTCACCTGACTGGCAAAGGGCTCAATGGAACAAAAAAGGTTAAGAACCTCTGTCATAGAGAAAGGTAGAAGGAAGTAGGATATATCATCCAGAACTTCCACATTATGATGGGGAGGGTAGGGAGGGGGGAAGATTGCTTATCATTTTCCCAGGCCTCATTCCCTGAGGTTTCCATCCTATAGGACAGAACCTACATTTTTAACAAAGCCGTCTGATGCAGGTAGTCTTACTACCACAACTTGAAACAAGCCCATGTCTTTATTCTCCATAATAGCAGCAGTGTTTACTATACAAAGTCAGGGCATGCAATAAAACCTTGTAAAATCCTGTTTACACTTCCCCCTTAAAATTGTATCTTTTAGCAAAAGTTTGAATATATAAACAATATCTGTAGATCAGAATACATTTTGTGTTTGACCCAAGTGTATGAGTTAAAACAATTGCTAAGGGAACATTGTGATTAAATTTCATGAAGCAGAAATGTCCAATCATCCACACTAACAGGAGAGAAAGGCAGTGCACTTCTCCATCTTCTTCCCATTTGGCCAGAGAAAAACAATAAGATTACTTTCCAATAGGACAATATAGCTTTGTTGTATCTCTCCAATGAGGAAGTAAATAAGGTCTACATGCATTTCCTTTTCTGCTTTTATACATGGGAGGAACAACAGCATAGTTTAGACCAAGGAAATAAGTGTAATGCATTCTCTTTACACTGTCTGTGCCACACCAACCACAGCACATTTCTTGGCTGATGGAATGAGGGAGTGAACTGCCAAGCCAATAATCCAGACCTAGAAAAATTGGGGGTTCTATTTTCTAGAGGTATTGTTCTCAATGTGTGCTCCTCAGACCAGCAATATTGGCATTACCTGGATTCTTGTTGAAAATGCTGGGGATAGGAAGCAGCCACCTGTATTTCAGTAAGTCCTGCCAAAGTTTGAGGAGTTAGTGAGTCCAGATGCCACAGCCATTCAAAGAATAGGAATCCAAATGCCACTGCCATTCATAGAATAGGAATCTGTTGTGGCAAGGGAGGGTGTTCCAACAAGGGAGCATGGGTGAAAATGAAATGTTCACTTTCAAACATATGAAATGCGAGGTACATATAAACAAATACAAGTAACAGAAAAATAGATCAATTGCAAATTTTTTATCTATATATTTTTCCTCCAAGTCTATTTTCAAAGAGTATCTAATCCAATTAATGTTTACATTTTCTTCCTGTTTTAATTAAAATAAAAGTTAATTTTAATTAAAAATTACAAGAAGTATGTCTCTAGCTGTTAGAATGTTAGAAGACTATGTTATGAAGTTATAAATAAATGTTAGAAGACTATGAGTGTTTTTATATCCCTCAGGTTTCCTTCTCTTCCTTTATTCTTTACAAAATTGGATTTATAAGTTTTTACATAATTAGCAAATGCAAAAATGGAATGAAATCTGTTACTCTTATTTGGGTAAGATCTATTAGTTGGCCTGTTCACACTTCTTATCAGCATTCCCCTCCATCAACCTTCCTGTCTCACAGTATGTGTTGAAATTTCTGTCACCAACTATTGTATCAAAATTGTTGTTTTTTATATTAGCATCTATTCTCCATAATTATAGAATTTGAATTTCACTATAGTTACTTAGTTTTAAATCCTTTATTATATCGTTTCAATGCTTACTGCTGGTCTCTTCATACACAACCTCTCCAATTGTTAGTTTTCCATATTCACTTATATCTAGTGCCTAAAATTTGTTTGTTGGTTCAGCTTTACTTTGGGGTAAAGGAGAAGGGAAGGGAGGGTTATTAAAATGTTGCATGCGTGATTTGTTTCCATAATCTTTCCATATTTGAACATCTATTGCTTTTACATTAAAATTTTAAATTTTGCTAAGTTTAGATTTCTTTTCTCTCCATTTGTTTGCATCTATCTATCTTCACACACTATGATTTGTAGATAGTCACTAATCTGTGTCTTTATTTGTTAATCTGTTCTTTTCCCTGGCTAAACTGTGAGGGTCACGAGGTCAGGTAAAGTGCCAGTTTCACAAAAACTCTTTCAATGACTTCATCACTAAGAAGGAAGAAAGAAACTGATGGCAGCTCAGGAAGATGAAAGTTCTTAATATGTTTTTTCACCAGTGGAAATTGTGCTGTAAAAAGAAAGCAAGGAGAAAGAGGATGCAGAAAAAAAAGGTGTTATAGAAGCAAAGTTCCTGAGTTATCAAGAGGGCATGAAAAGAATAGAGGGGTTTCTGAGGTAGGAGAGGAGCAAGGTCATCCATTGCACCAGAAGAGATGGTGGGACATATGGGGACAGGTGAGGCAGGGAGGTGGAATTGTGGGAAGATCTCCTAGTTCTTTTCTGATTGTATCCATCTCATAAGCAAAATAAGAAACAAAGAGGTCACCAGCTGAGTGATCCAGGGGAGGGATTTCAAAAGTGAATCTTGGATATAGAAAGTGAATAGATATTAAGGAAGAAATTAAAATCCATTGATTATTGGCAAAACACTGTCCTGTTTAAGTAATTTTGAGAAAACTGGGAAACAGAGGAATTAACTCATGGGGAAAATAGAAAGGTCTGCATGGGATTAGTCATCACTGATTCATGTCAGCTTTACTGAGGTCTTTCTGCAGCCACCTGCTGCTCCCTTGGATATATAACAGAGGCAGAGCATTGGGTTAAGCCAAGGTCAGGGTTGGGCTAGGACAGTGTGGCAGAGGAAGAGGGGGCTAAGGGAGTTTTGCATATGCAAGAAGTGATTACACCCATGCACCATGGAATCTATGTTAAATTGGAAGTGAACTCAAGAGGGGCCTGATAGAGGAAAAAGTGATGAGTGAAATAGGATGAAAGTGTCATTGACTTTGGATTACTTGTAGTTACAGTGGGAATATTTGTGAAAATGTCCTGGAAGGACAGAAGGTGGTAGTCAGAGCAAGGTGTGCTCGAGATTGTGATTTTAAAGATGGTACAAGGCAATGACAAGGTCAAGAGTAGGACTTTGGGTGAAGGTAGCTAAAGGAAAATGAAGGAAACCACAATGGAAGTGGAGAACTCAAGGAACTGAGAGGGCGTTATTTTAGGTTAATCATTTGTGTTGTCAAATTCTCAAGAATGATTCCAGTGAAGTAGCAGTGAAGGAAAGCAGGGATGTAAGTGCCAAAATATTTAAAGAATTAGAGCAACTTGAGTCTAAATTTGACTCTAACAGGAGAAGTGGTAGTTATTATGTGATGGCAGTTACTTCAGAAGATAAGGTGCCTTAGTTTGCCAGGCTGCTATGACAAATAGCACACAATGGTTTGGCCTAAACACCCAACATTTTTGACTTATGGTTTTAAGGCTAAAAGAAGTCTAAAATTAAGACATTTGCAAGGCTTGCTTTCTCCCACTGTCTGTAGCTTTCTGTTGCTGGCTGATGGATATCCTTGGGTTTCCTTGACTTATATCTCTGCCTCCCATCACATGACAATGTCTTCTCCTTTCTGACTTCTGTGACTTTAGGTTCTCATTATAAAACCTCCAGTAATGTGGATTAAGACACACCCTGATTCAGTTAGCCACACCTTCACTAAAAGTAACATCCTCAAAAGATTCTATTTATAATTTGTTCATACCCACAGGGACATGGATTAAGATTAAGAACATTTGTTTGTTGGGCACAGGGGTTTTGAGTGAGGGTAGAGGAAAAATGACCTGGAATTGGGTACCCCCTTATCTTCTGAGCCCATGATATATCCATAATGGGAAAGAAAGCAACACCACTTGGCAGGTTCAGTGAACTTAGAAGACAGCCATATTTTAGTCAGGGCATGGAAATAAGGGAAGTTAAGGACAATACAGATTTAACTAACACTGGACTGTGGTCCAGAAGGGAGATGAAAGTGTTGGATGGTTGGGGCAGTGTTGGAGATTGGGACAATGAGTGCCTTTCGAAGCTTTAAGAGGACACCATTTCTCTTTGGTCAATAGGAATGAGTTGGCCTCTCTTGTGGTAATGAGTCACTAGAGAATGTTAAGATATGATGGGGTTTATTCTGATGATATTTTTAGGGGAAGGTGAGTAATCCCTAATTATTGCCTTCTAAAAATTGTTCACTCTAAGGTAGTTGATGGTGAGGAAGAGGACTATTTGAGAATGTTAGGGAATTATAGTCTGACCAGAAGCCTGTCAGCTTGATGGAACATACTTCTCTCTGACTGCCACCTTCTATCTCTCCAGGACACTTTCACAAATATTCCCACTTTAATTATCATGTCAAAAGATAAACACTTGCTAGTAAAGGTTAGAGTGGGAGAGTAGAAGTGGTTTTACCAGGAGTTTGAAGAGGACTGTAGACAAGGCTCTCTGATCTCTCTGGCCTCTACTATGGGACAGCATGTCTGGGTTGCTCCCTAGACTAGCAAGTTTTGAGATGGGGCCTGTTCTCTACCAGCTGAAGAAGTCTGGGGCTGATGTAGTTCAAGTGCATTCTCACAGCTTGGTCTTTTGCCCCAGATTTTTAACCAATCTCTTCTTTCTGATTAAGTCCCCTGCATTCTTATGGCTCTTTGGACCTCTGAGACCTGGCTGTGAAGCTCACTCAGTCTCTGGCCTTAGTGGCAGCCCTGGCCACCTCAAGTGTAGGGTCACTTTGCATCTGCCCATGATACCTGCTGGCAAACTCCCTACTACCTTCAGTGCACTCTAGGACCTTCCTTTGGGGCCATGTAAGAACTTCAAAAACCTGTCTAAATATCCGTTGGAATCTGCCATCTCTCTAATTAATTTTAAATCTTCATAAGCACAGGCCATATAGCAGCCTCAAGATGCACTGTGTTCTAGGTGATCCAGGCAGAGAATGTGACCTGAACATTCTCCTCACCTCATCCAACACCAACATTGCTCCCCTTAGATGTCTCTGTGACTAGTCCTCTAGGCCCACTTCTTGGTATGTTAAATAATGAGAAAATGAAGTCTATCATAAAACTCTGCTTTCAAAACTGTCCTTTCACAAAAGAAGACACAAAAGTCATCCTTGAAGGAAAGTTGATTCACAGGTGACTTGGCCTCTGTGCAGCCATACCTACTTTTTCCTGGTTCCATTATGCTTGTAGCAAAATCTTGAAGGTAGGAGGTGAATTAAATTAAGAGAGAAATTAAAATCCAGTGGTTGAGTATTAGCAAAATACTACCTGGCTTTGTTAATTCTGAGACACATTGGCATGTTGGAAAGTGAACAGATTTCAAAAGACATGAATGTTAGCTCAACTCAGAGAGTGACTTTCTGTGTGCCCTTGAGTAATTCACTTCATTTCTCCCAGGTGCAGGTTCCTCATCTGTAAAATGAGGGTGTTGGCCTCCGTGAACTCTAAGGGACCTTCCAGCTTTAGCAATCTAGACCCTTAAATAAGGCTAAAAGGCAAAGGCAGTATCATGATCTATTGATAAGTCAGGTTTTAAAAGTCTTTTCACTAATCTTGGTTTTTATGCTATTCAAGGTCATTGGACAAAGAACACAGTGTAGATTTTGATTTTTTAGTTGTTCCATAAAGAAGAGATACACGTTTCTAATTGGTGCTACTGATTCTGAAATAAAGTAGTCAAAAGCATTGCAATGACGGATACGGGTCATTATATATCCAGCCATAACCTACAGAATGGAGTAGGAGACAGTGTAACCTACAATGTAAACTATAATCCATGATTAGTGGCAATATTCCAAAATCTTTTCATTAATTGCAATGAATGTACCACAAAACAAAAAAAGTTGTTAATGTGGGGAAGGGTGGGAGGTGTGGGAAGTGGGGCGTATGGGAATCCCTTATACTTTTTTATGAAACATTTTATGTAATCTAAGTATGTTTTAAAATTAATTAAAAAAATATATTTAAAAAAATTAAGCAGTCAAAAGCATCACAGACTCTTATTCTGTGTCTAGATTTTTCAGTGATAGATTATTAAACTGACTTTTATTTATATATACTCATTAATGGACCCTATTCTAGAGAAATCAAAGAAGTCTGAGGAGGAAAAAATTAAAAATGTTTGGAGAAAACTTTTTGAAGAATTACTCTTAAACATCACCATCTTTGTCATATGGTACTAGAGTAGAAACCAATGATTTACTTTTTACTCTTTGCAAAAATAATGAAATGGATTTCTCCCATGGATCTAAGTGTAGGTCTGAGTCCTTTTGCTGTATTTACAGAATCATAAAATAACGCACTTACCTCTGTAATGCAACACATGGAAAATAACTCTTTTCAGCAAAGAAAACAAGGGATTGATCTGCAATGCCTAAGTTCCTTCTAACTTCTGCCAACAGTAACTGTGTGTACTTAGGCAAGTCACTATTGACTCTAGGCCTTGGGTTCCTCATGTGAGATCCACAAATCTGGTGCCTGAACTCCCTTCCATACCTAAATTCTATGCAGGTTTAATTGCCATGCTATTTTTGAGATATCTGTAGATAGTGTTCCCTTATTATTTAGCAGATGTTTTCTCTTTGTACCAAAATCAGCATTTTAACTTCAGGGAAAGAGAGATGGTAGATGAAAGGTCAGCTAGAAGGAAAATAGTACCTGGAAAAAGGAACAAAAATAAACCCACTCCATTATTATGAAAAATTATTGAGATAAGAAAGAGCAATCAATTAGGAGAGAGAGAGAGAGATGGTGACTGACTAGCTTGGTTTTCCTGCTGAGGGGCTTTGAATTTTAAAACGGGGAGGTGTGTCCCAGCAGGGGGTTGAGGGGGAAGGGGAGGGACCCTGGAACAGAGGAAACTTAACCCATCCCTTTAGTAACTCTGGGAGGGGTCACTGGGCAGGGCTCCGCAAGCCAATATGAGGCACCCTTAATGTAACAGGGGGATGAAATCGTATGGCCAAATAGTGGATAGCATCTCCACAATCCTGCCCTGCCCCAGTTCCCATATGACATGGACACTAACTTGTGAGCCACTGGGTAGAACATGGAACCTTCTATCGGGGTAGGGTAGGGAAGAGAGTACTCAGGCAGACAAGATGGAAGGGTGTTTAAGATGACCCTGCAGCTTCTGGACAGTCTGAGTCCTGAGACGGAAGAACATATCAGAGCCTCAGGGGAGTGGAGCACCCACAAAAGCTGAAGGGAGGTGGCATTAGTGAAAGGAGTCACTGGGCCATATGAGAGTAAGAAGGACAGAGCCCAAATCCATGTGTTTGGCATTAGCTAAAGCACAGAAGGACCCGCAGAAGGTGTGGGCTTCTCCCTGCAAGGCCGTGTGGCTGCGTAAGATTCTTTCCAGGTTCCTCCTGGGAAGAGATTGAGGCAGCACTCTGAAATATGGGAAACCAGTTCAGAAGAAGTTGGTTTGCCTAAAGAGATTCCTCAGACCACAGGGTGGGTTAAGACACTGAGATTCAAGTGAATATTGCCCCCCACTCTACATTACCCAGTGAGTGCTTGGCTGAAGAAGACCACTGCAGGTTTAGAGAAATAGTGGTGGCTTTACCCTTCAGGATAACACTGTGGTTAAGTCTGCAGCCCCTCACTTATGGCTTCCTATTCACAGCAAAATCTTTGGGGTATCTCTCACCTTCTTCATAATAGCACATGGGGTCTTCTTTCTTACAGGGTAAAGAAAGGCAAAAGGAAAATGGAAGACTTGGGCACAGAGACTTGGAGAGTTCCTGTAATTTGTTCTCGGTAACTTGGCTAGTAAATGGTGAATCTGTAACACATGCCCACGCAGGAAGGCTACCTATGGCAGCACAAAGTGCAGTGCCCAGCCCAGAGCAGCGTCTCAGTACACCTAAGCTTCATCTGACTTTACCCCCTTATGGTTTGGGTGATGCAGTACTACAGACAATTTAATACAGTTGGGATAGGTGAAAGGCTTCCCAGAGTCTGGCTTGGTTAAGAGCCTGACGTGTAAGAATAAAAACTATACCCCACTTATCTACTTTATGGAGATGTTATAGAAATAAAATAACACAGTAAAATGAATGTCCAGGTGTTTTAAACATAAAATACTACAGTAATTATTACTAATTTTCAAGCTTTAATTATTTTACCTTTAAACATCAGTTTTATTGCCTCACACATAAATCTAGATTTTCTTACCTTGTTTTCGCTTACTGTTGAGTATACTGGCAAATAAAACAAGGCTCTTCTCTTCAGGTATCTTTTGACCAAAGTGAAGGACACTGCACGTATATACAAATAGCTGTATGTGTGGTACGGATTTTGGGACTACTGGGAATGGTCTTTGTCTCCTAAAAGTGTCACATCTATTGATGCCTGATGTCCCTGCAATTAAAAAAATTCCCCTTTGCCTTTGTTCCTTGGATTTTTTGGGGGGGTGACATTTAAGTCTTAGTAATCACTGACAGCTTTAATGAATGGATTGTCATAGTCTTCTATAGGGCAGAGGAACCCAAAAAGTGTTGATTATGTTTTGGGGGGGATATCGTGGGGGGAGAAGGAGGGAAGGGAAATGACTAGAAGAAGGAAGAGAAAAGAAAAAGGGAGAATGCCACATGGGGAGTGGAGAGACCCCTGCACTGGGAAGCTGACAAAGCTGAACGTATGTGTGCACGTGTGTGTGTGTGTGTGTGTGTACACAGGACCTACGTCAATACAGTTGTATAGAATGTGCTTTTGCTACCCAGCTCCAGTGCAGTCAGATTGAAATTGAGATGGTCCCTGGATGTTTACTTCTTAACTAACTTTTCCATTCACTCAACAAATAATGATTGGCACATCCTATGTGCTAGGCCCTCTTCTAGACTTTAGGAAAACAGCAGTGAATGAAATATTAACGTTCCTGCCCTTGAGAAGCATAGGTTCTAGTAGGGAGAGACTGACAAGAAACACGGAAATAGGTCAGTTAGCATATTGGATGGCGGTAAGAGAAGAAAAAGAGCGGGGTGTAGGCGGGGGTGGTGTGGCCAGAGCAGTCGGGGTCAGCCTCGGTGAGCAGCATCATTTCAGTCAAGAATCAAGGAAGAATTCTTTTATACTCGAGGATTCACTAAAATCAAGAGGATTGTCTATGTGATGGAGCTTAGCTGTCTTCATATCACAGATTAATCCTGATAGACATTTAAAACAACAGCAAAATTATTTGCCGTAGGGGGAAAAGGAAAGCTTTTCTACAAAGGGATGTCAATGTGTCAGGTGTGTTATTCGGAAACCAACGGGCACGGGCTGACACTGGACTTCCAGGTCTTGCTTTTCAGGGCTGAAAAGTTAAATTAGCCAAAGGAAAAAGAATGACCAACCATATCGCGGTCTACTTCTTGCCAGGCGTTTTTGTCAGAACATACAAATTAAAAGGAAAGATAAAAGGGAAAGCAAGGAGGAATAATTGGGTGTCTGGCTGGCCGGGGTCGAACGCACTTCTCTTGGGCGGTGCTTTTTCCTTTCAGACAGACACTACGTGCGGTTTTGTCTCAGCAGAGAGTGCCACGTGAGCCGAGTTGGCTGCGAGCTTCTGGGCCCTGCTGCTCTGAGGCTGGCAGCAGCCATGAGCAGACAAAGGGAGGGTTAGGTTTGCAGGGCGGCAAGGGGCAGAGAGAGACCTGGCTGCAGCCCCAGTGCCTTGCATTGTGTCTGTCGTCAGCCCGAATGCAAGTGTGCAGCAGGGGAGTACAGCTGTGCCGGCCAGTGGCAGACGGGCACCTCCTGCCCAGCAGCTAGCAGATGCAATCAGGTGTTCTCTCTACCAGCCTGTGCCCGTTCTAGGGTTCCTCATCATAGGCCACTGACAAAGGAGAAAGCCTTAGGGATCATGCCCTGGCAATTCTGGAAAGCAATTTGGTTCCAGGAACTCTAAATGATTCTGAGGTTGTGGATGCCATTTCCAGAGTCATGGTACTAAAAGAATAAGCGTGCAGGGGGTAGGGTACTGATGAAGTCATGGCGAACTAGGGTACCTCTTAAAGAAAATGTCAGCTTTCTGTCAGAGTGGAAATATGGGCCCTGAGCCTCCTTAACTTAAAGAGTCCCTCTCTCTATGGAGGGCCACGGGGGTTGCTGAGGAGGGCGAGTGAGCTAAGACCAGGGCAGGAGCATTGCACAGAAAAGGAGGGAGGGGGTAAGGAGGAGAGCAAGAGAGAGAGAGACCTTTGAATTACACACACACGCACACACACAATAAATGTATAAAGAGAAAGAAAACATGCTTTATGCTCTCAAACTTGGGGAAAAAATTAGAATTGACACACCCCAAATTATTAATAATGATTAATTTGGTAGGGTAGATTAGATGGACTGAAGGAAAAATTTTCATTTTTTTATGCAACTCAACAAGTGGTAGGAATATGAATAATTTTTTCAGGATTATTAAAGTAAAGCAAGACATATATAAACTGACATACACACAGACATACCCATACACTAATCATAATTTGGTGAGTTAAGTTCCTAAATTTTAAGGCTTATACTTGCAGTTCAAAGTTTGGTTTCTATTTGTAAATCAAGCTTATTTCTCACGCCAAATAAATATCAGAAGAATAGGCACTTAACGGTATACTGAAGGGTTGTACAATAGCAGGGCCAGGGGAGGAGACGAGGAGCCTGAGGGAGGGGAAGCGAGAGTGGCAGTTAGAGAGGAGAAACGGGGAGAAGGTAAGGCAGGCAGGCAGGGGTCAGGAGCACCTGAGTCACAATTTGCTATCTCCTGGGCTGTGTTGAAGGCCAGTCATAGCTGCTAAAGGGCAGTACCCAAACTGAGTGAGAAGGGGATGGGCTAACTGGTTTCCACAGACCTGTGTTCAACAGATACAATGATTTGATGTCAGGGACAAAACGAGTTACTCAATGGCTGTTTCATAATGCATCTTCTCTGAGCATCTAGTGTGTGCTTATTTCTGTGAGAGACACTGCATGGAAGCAGAGATAATAAAGAAGGAAATTCTTGTTCTTTCAGTTTGCTTGTAGAAGATCCATGCTTATAACATAAGCAATGTCCCAATAGTAGTTTGAAATCAGCCATAATGGGAGTTTTTACACCATGGAAATAGCAAATGCTACAATTCAAGACTCGATTTATTGTTGTGCTGTTGATGTTTGCACCATAGGAAAGTTATGGGGGACATGTTATTATTACAGATTAAATTTAAAAGCATGCCATATCTGTAGCCATTTCATTACAAATAGCACCAAGAAACCAAGGAAATATCCGATATTTGAAGCTATTATTTGACTAAGAAAAAAGTCACTCAGCACTCGCTGACAAACAAGGAATGTTCCAACACAGATCTCAACTGTTTCACTATTGTCTTATTCATTATGGTGAAACAGGGTTTGCAAACTCTGGCTCCTGGGTGAAATCCACCTGTTGCTTGTTTTTGTAGGGACTACGAGCTAAGAAGGTTTTATCATTGTTAAGTGGCTGAAAATAAAGTTGAAAAAAAAGAGATGATTTCATGACAAATTGAAACTATGAAACTCAAATTTCGGTGTCCATAAATAAAGTTTTTTTGAACACCACCACGTTCATTCATCTGCTTGTCTGCTTTTGTGTAATAGGCAGAGTTGAATAGTTCTCATGGAGGTTGTGTGGTCCACACATACTTATTATGTGGCCTTTTGCAGAAAAAGTTTGTTGATCCTTGCTGTAAAATGAAAATATCAACCAATTTTCATGTTATAACTATACTTAAAGAGCTGGTTGTTAAACATTTATCAGCATACCACTAGCCAAATATAAATAGTCTGCAGATGATAAGTGGGCCTTAAGGGGAGCATTGGGAGAGAAGCAAACATGCTGATGATAGAACAGGGCTTTCTACTCTTACTTGGTACTGGTTAGTGGCATCATCTTCTTCTCATCACCCTTCACAATTGCATTTGCCTATTTCCCCAAGCAGCAGGTAGAACACACAATTGGGACCTGAGATCTTCACCCCATTTACTAAGCAGCAGGGCCAATGCTGTCCCAATCACGGGCACTGAACTCTTCTACCATTAGCACATTTGGATGGAAATATTGCTCCCATTTTCTAGAAGGCTTCTCTTGAGGAACTCCACATTCCATCCAACAGTTCTTTTTGCTAGTAGAGGGCTTAACATCCTGCTTCCCAAAGCAATGATTTTCATAACTTATGTTTCTATTGTTCTTGTATTAATACTGACCACATTGGACCAGGAAAATGGGGACCAATTAGCTTGAATTCTTTACAGCCAGGATTTGCTCTGGGTCTTGATACACCTTTCTTAATCATCCCTTTGAAACATGTTTTCTCATTTAGGCCAGAAGTAAATAGCACAAGTAACAGGGTAGTTTTCTCCCCCTTCTTTTCTCTCTCCTTGAAAAATAATGCTGAAGGAATTGTTTTGCAGTTGAAAATTAATGTAACCTATTATGTCCAGGAAATTTCTTCAATATATTACTTGCCAAGCCCCTCGGCCGTTCTGAAGAAAATAATTTTAATTTATCTCATTTTTCACCACTGAGTCAATGATTGTTTAACCTAAAATGCCATTGTGACTAAGTGCTCAAACCCCGTGGTCCTTGGCTATTTTGCTGGGACTCAGCTATTACATCTATGAGCCTGTGCCATAGAAGCACCAACATTGTCATATTAAAAGGGCCACTGTCAACTTGTTTTTGTTTTTATTGTTTTTAATTTCTGCTTTTCCATTTTCTCTGCTATTTATAATGCCCTCTTTAAAAGTTCAAAAATAACATCTCTCTCTTTAGCCTCTTGGTTATTTTCCATTAGCGAGCATTTCTTTCCCAGCCTGCAGCGCCTTTCCCGAGGCACAGAGCAATGTGGTCAGTTTGGGTTAAGTTGGCTTTTGTGACTATGATCCTTCTTGAGATTTCTGTGCAGTTTAAGCCTCTGTGGCCAGGCCAGTAGTCCCAGGGAATGTGTCCAGGACCATGGCATTCACAAAGAAAAGTTCTTTGTGTCATCAGCAGGTTTGACTAGAAGGTTCCACATCAAATAAAGTCCACTGCAACTTTCAAATCCTTTTAAAGTGATACTACCGTATCATTTCCAAATTTACCTTCCCAGAGAAAAGTCAATTTGCTACCACTTCACATTGTGTATTAGGAATGTTAAATTTTGGGAAGCAGATGTGACTCAATTGATAGAGCATCCACCCACCATATAGGAGGTACAGGTTTCAAACCCAGGACCTCCTGGCCCATGTGACGAGCTGGCCCATGTGCAGTGCTGCCACATGCAACGAGTACCATGCCATGCAGGGGTGTCCCCTGCATAGGGGAGCCCCACGCACAAGAAGTGCACCTTGCAAGGAGAGCTACCCCACGAGAGAAAAGTGCAGCCCACCCAGGAATGGCGCTGCACACATGGAGAGCTGATGGAGCAAGATGACGCAACAAAATGAGACAGATTCCCAGTGCTGCTGAGAATGCACGAGGACACAGAAGAACACAGGAATGGACACAAGAAAGCAGACAACGGAGGGAGGGGAGGGGAAAGAAATAAATAAATCTTAAAAAATTTTAAAAAATGAAATTAAAAATTTTTTTATTGGTGCTTCCCCTATTATAGCAAGAGTATTATATCTCATTCTGGGTTCTACGAGAGTATTATATATCAATCTAAGACAAAGACTTGAGTGTAATCATGCTATTTAGGGAGTAGAAGTTGGAAATAGGAGTAAAGGGTCAGGGAAAATAGGGGTAAGATACGGAAAGAGAAAGTTAAAGATAAGGATGTCTTGCCAGTTGGCCACTGCTACAGGTAATGGTTGCTTAACTCTATGAAGGTACATTTCAGGACCATCTCTTCTGAGTCAGAGAGGGGAAGAATTTTCTACCAGCCACTGTCACCCATTGGTCAAAGTTCATCCCATCCCATGGGTTGTTAAGTTCACTGAACTTCTGGGATATGCAAGCCTTCACCCCAAGCTGTGACTTCCCACACCATGTCAACAGAGAAACTCTGGGGTGGAGTACAAGGGGCCTGAGATACAGGCCTGAAATCAGGTTCTCAGATTGTACCAACAAGAAGCTTCTTAAAACCAACAAGAACTGGTCACTGCAGCAGTGGATAGAAAAGAGACAGAGGAGGCTAAGAAGCTCTGAAATGGTGACTAAGAGGTATCTGACGTATTTCCATTCAGGGAAGGCTTGTCTGAAGACACACTCATTGCAGGCTTCCTGCATTTAGCCTGTTCACATTTCATTAGGCCGCAGTGTCCACAGCAGCAAGTATTCTTGGGGATGCCAGCTCCCAAGCTTCTTCCATCCTACAAAACATTCCAGAACCTGGAGGAAGATTGCCCTAGGCAATTCTGAAAGCAAATCACTCAAAGACCTCACACAGAAATTCATCTATAGCAGTGCCTCTAGTATTCAAGATTCTCCCTAAACAATAGGAAGTGAGCAAGTTTCCATGGCTTGTAAAAAGTCATTTACTCATTCAAGCCACTGGGGGGACTATTGATAAATTGTTGTTTGATTGCTGTACAATGCTTCTTGTCCACACAGGTCTGTTTCTGGAGAAGCCAAGGGTAGTCCTTAGAAATGGATATTCAATCAGCACATGTTTAGTTGAGTGCACACTGTATTCAGAGTATGAAGATGAGTGCTGTAGAGAATCACAGGGTATTAACCACAACCTTTCCCTCAGAGGGTTTAAAAGCTAATGAGAGAACAAGGTACAGAAAGCGGTACTGGCTGTTATTCTGAATGGTTCAAAGTGCTATGGGACCTCAGAAGGGTGGAAAATAATTCTGGCTTAGAGTCTAAAAGAAAGCTTAAGAAGAAAACATCATGAAGTTTGGCTTAAAAAAATGAGCAGGGTTTCAACAGAAGAGGTGGCAAGGGATTCATTTCTCCCAAAATAAGGAATTTTGAAACTGCATAAAATTCATTAAAATATGGCATGGTAGCAGGGGTACAAGAGAGGACTGAGAAAGGGGTAGAGAAAGAGCAAAAGGTGAACAAGTTGGAGAGGTTTTAGGGAGTCAGCCCAAGGAATGCGTAAATATCTGTTTTTACTGGTTTTTGTTCTGTTTTTGCTTTATTTTGTTTTAAAAGAAAAACTTGGATTTCGTGCCATTGTAAATGGCAACAGAAAATTCATGGCATTTTAGAGTTCACAGAGATCAAAGATATCATCTGTGTACATTTTGTCTGATGCATTCTGGCCAAGAGGTGGCTGAGAGGTGAAATACGTGGGTATCCTGCTAACTGCCTCCCCAACTACCAGGGAACAAGGCACTTAGGGCTCATTCCTAAGCCAGCTCAGGTGCTCCAATTTCCCCACGTACACATTGAGCCTTCCCATGTGTACCATGGGGACTGTCCCAGAAGTTAAAAATCCAAGGAGCAGCCAGTCTTCCTCACAATTTTATGGAAGATACATTTAAATATAGATTTCCACAGACTGCCACAGGTCTTTCAATTCCCACTCTGAGAATTTCTGAACCTCTTCACCTCTGCCAGATGCTAGGATTTCATCCAAAGGTCAGCAACCAGGAAGTAGGTTGACCCCTCTGCTCTAGGAAAGCTCTCCTCAAAGACACCAGAAAAATAGTTTCGCAAAATGGTATCCAGCTATTGACCTCATGGAAACTCTTAACACTGTTGTGAATCTGGACAAGTGTGACCTAGTTATCCAGGCCAAAGTCTATTGAATCTGTCTGCACATCCCTGAGCTTCATGTGAACTTTGTTCACATTATGGGCCCTATCATACTTCTTTGTGTCTTTCAATCTGGTTCTTCCTTTCCAGTTTTTCTGCTTCATTTTCTTGGGATCTCCATTCTTTGTAAGTAAACATTCCTATATTCTTAGCATCAGAACAGAACACTGCTTCCTAATGCTGCCCTTAATTGCAATGAGATGATCCCTTCAGCTGTGTTTCCCAAATGTTTCTGCAGGTCCCAATTCATTTATCCAAGGTAGGTTCCTATATCTCTGTGTTTAGAAAGTGCTGTATATTTAACAGGTGCCCTAGGGTAATGCTCATCCTGCCCTGGAATTGGTCAAACCCTAAGCAGAGGCTACTGATTTTCACCTGCATCACAAGCCGCAAGCCCTGGAAGCTACCTATCACCACATCCAGACCAGTATTCTTTCACCGTTAGGCAAAAACAATCAAACAAAATAAAACAAAAACAAGAACAAGAAATCCTTTGAGGGTCCATCTTTTGGCTATGCCAACTTCCTCAATGTTCTCTCCAGAAGCCCAGGCATTCATCTACATTCAGTGAAGATTTTGGAACATGATTCCCATCTTCTTTAATACTTGGTTTTATACACATTTGCCTAGTTTATCCTCCTACACAAGCAAATAGGGTACAAGGTCTGGTATGTGAATTGTAGTGGAATATTTGCGGGATGCTAGAGTCAGAATTGTGGGAAGAAGTAGCAAAAAGATTGATGTTAGATGTGGTTTCAAAGAAAAACTTGATAAAGTAACAAAGAACCCCCCATTAAAAATGTTTAGACAAAAATAAAGATTTCAAGTGGAAGAAGAATGTAAAAGGCAAATTCTGAAAGAACTGCTAGAGCTAATCAATGGTAGGACCTGGCTCTTGCAGACTTCACTGGACATGCCCTGAGGGAGAGAGTGAGGATTAGCAGCGAGCTCTTAAAAAATGCAATCCCATAGCTATTCCTGGTACCTTTGCACCACCGTGAAGAGCTCTGCTCCTGAGATTTTACAGCCCATGAGTAAAACTGAGGATACAGGAACCTGCCGAGACCTATGTCCTAGTTCCAAACTTTCAGTGTCCCTCCCATCACTTTCCTGCACGTTAATATTGCTTCAACATGATAAACCCAACAGTCCTCACACCCCTCCCAGTATCTCCCTATACTTCTTGGTTTCAGTTTCCTTGTCTTGGCAGCAGAGCCCTGAACCAATGTAGTTAGCGTAACCATTTTGTTGCCTGCCTTCAAGACTTTTCTTTTTCACCTGCAAATCTCAAATACTGGATAATTTTAACTATCACCCTGGTTACTGAAGGCTGCTGAGAGAAATCATACCATTGTGTAAATATTATATGACTGCACAACAATGGGTATTTGGAAGGAGGGGGGAGGTCTTCCAGTAAGTTAAGTAAAGCTTTTCTAAAAGTATTTTTTATCTCAAGGATCCAAGTTAACTTCTCCTGGAATAAACATAGTGGAATCTGGAAGGCAGGAGGCAGGATCTGGAGAGAGGGAGGGAAGAGTTAAGAGTCAACAATCAAGCACTCTGAGTCATAAAATCAGAAAGGCATTGAACATTTAGAAGGAGAACTGGCCCCATAAAGAAAACATAGCAGATAATGCCTCTTAGTAAGCATATTATCTGCAACAAAGCAAAACAAATTTTCAAGCATCTTATTGAAACTGCTGGGGAGGGAAATCATGAAAAGTTTCTATAGTGCAAGGAGTTGAGAATGGAAATTAATAATACAGTGCCTGTTATGACTAATTTAAGATGTGTAAAATGCCATTGATATGACCTTTATTTATTGCAATACCGTTTTTGCTTTGTTTTAGCAAACATAGCACTATTGAGAAGTGCTATGGGCTCTGAAGCCAGACTGCCTGGGTTGGACTCTCAGCTCTGCCACTCATTAACTTCATGGGTCTCGGTAGGTTCCTAAATCCTCTACTATCCTCAGTTTTCCCATATGGCAATAATGAGATTATTATTTCTCAGAGCATTTACATAGGACTAACTATGGGTCAAGCATGTTCTATGGGATTCACAAATTTTAACATATTTAAGCCTTGTAACAGTCCTGTGGGGGAGGGTGCTATTTGACAGATGAGGTACGTGAGGCACAAGACTGAAGCTTTTGCCCAAGGGCACACAGTTTAAAAGAGTGGCAGCATCCAGTTTCAACTCCAGACAGTGTGATTCCACTGCCTGGCCCGCTATGCCTCCTGTCTGCCTCTCTTCTCACAGGGCTATTGGTCATGTAGTAGGGGCAGGGAGGGGACAGTTAAATGAGTTCACTGCTTACCCACTGCATTCAGGCATCCCTGCTGTCACTTGGCCTCTTAACACCTTCAAGAAGGTGAATGGGGAGGAGCAAAGACTTTTCGCCACTGCCTGAACAGGGACTGTAAGTGGAACCATCCTGTAATATTCTTCAAAGAAGTTTGTTGGGAGAGGAAGGGGTTGAGGGCAGATGAGGTAGAAAGTGTGGTATTATTTTAAATGTGATAAATCTCAAACATAATTTAATTGATATAAGGAACAAGAAGAGAGAGAGTGCAGGTCTTAGCAGATAGAGGGACTAATTAATGTAGAAAAGTCCCAATTCAATGGATTCAATAAAGCATTGAATAAACTTCCATTTTAGAATTTATGAACAGCAGGGCTCACCCTGCAGAGGTCTGAGAGCACCACGGACAAGAAACACATAGGCAAGTTTGGAGAAGAAGAGAAGGTAAATTGAATTATTTTACTCTTATCGACCTTTCATTACTCAATAAATATTTGTTGAGCCAATGAATAAATTGTATGCTCCTGAAAGGAAAGATTATGCCTTTTAACTTCTCAAGTATTCTTAACATAGTTCCCTAAGATTTGACACTTAATTAGTACTTTTGGATAACGCTGTTGCTGCTTCTGTAAATGGTCTCAGCCAAAACAATTAGTTTCAGTGGATTCCCTTAAAAAGCATACTGACCCACAATCTTTAAACACAAAATAATAGAGCCAAAAAGATCCTTGGAGACCTTCTAATAAGGTAGGCACAAATGAGTGGTCCGTTTGAGGCATTTAGTCTGCAGACTGTGCTCTTTGTCCTCTGTTAGCCTCTAGTGTTACAAGGTTTTAAAATTGTTTCCACATTTAAATTATGAGGATATCTTATGAAAATCTGTACTTCCAACTTCTGTTAAGAAATTGGATTTTCTGGGAAAGCTGGGCCTGCATTCTTGCATCACAGCAATGAGCTGCAGCTGAGGGGCTACTGCCCGTGTAGCCAGAGTGGTTTGCCAGGTTCTAGAACCCTTCCCAAACTCAATAATCTGCTACCTGATCATTGACTGAAGGCAAATGAGTTTGTGGCTCCCCCCCACCTCCACCCCCAGCTGGAGCTTTTCCATATGTGGAAACTGAAGCACAGACAAGAGACGTGCTATGCTGTGTGATGGAGCTGGAGCACACGTTTTCCTGTCCCTCATTGTCACTCTCCCATAGTTGCCTCTATTCCCCGATTTCCTTTTGCAATGATATGCCTGTGTAGCAATTCCAATGAGCCTGACTGTGATATGTGGCAAACTAGAGAATGTAAACGAATCATAATCTGAGGGGAAATCTTTGATTATACAATGCATTAGTCAGATCCACACTTAGATTACCATTATCAGCTCTGGTCATCACATTATAAAATAAAATATTGAAACACTTGACAATGCAAAGAGAAAGAGATGAGCTTGATCTTCTCTTGTGATTATATTGTATTAATGACTTCCTATCATATTACTGGTTTCTCTAGCCTATTAAAGAAAATAAAATGTATTAATATGATGGAAAGACAGCTAAGAGAAGAGTCATGTTTCTTTTTCAAAGATTTTGAAAGGCAATAAAAGACTCCCCCCCCCACCTCGAAAGGCGGTACTGCTTTCCTAATCAGGGTGAAATGATTTATTAATCAATACGATTATAAATTTGGGAATTATTTATTCAAAAGACTAGACAAAATTATATCACTCAAAAATTAAGCTGAAGGAAGAAAAAGAAATAATAATGGAGTGAACTGGCATGCTATTCCAACTGAACAATGTGTCCAGGATATAATTTCACATAATGATATAGTGAAGGGACTAACACAGTTACTGAATACACTAATTCTGTTCATAAATAAGTAAATTCTAAAAAAATACAAAGATTCTTGGTATGACAAGGTTTGTCACTTTTCTCAGCTGTGGATTAGGGTGTTGAAATGAAAATGGGATCCATATTCTTGCATTTTAGGTCTCTTGGCACAAAATGACAAAATGAAGAGGTTTAAGCACTGAGCATTGTACAACTATGGTGTGATTATACACAGCTTTATACTGTTCCAAATAATGTATGTGAGTATGGGCCTTTTTCAGATACTAGTTATAGACACCACTAGCCCCTCTCAAAGAGAAATGGATGTTATTTCACTTGCTTGTGTTTCACCCCTGTGCCAGCACAACCACAGATGTGAGGATATTGGCAATCTCTAGTCCTTATATTAGATAATGGATCCATAAATATGCATATTTCATACGACAAACCCACCCTTAAGTTGCTTAAATAATTTTTATGTATCAAAAAATACGTAATGACACGGGTACTTCTGGTTTTGGCTCAGAGTTGTAGAGCGTAGAGAAGAACATCACTCCTACTCAAACAAAAAAGAAAAATCTAGGTAAATTACAAATGAATGACTTTTCCTAAACCCACCAGAGAACTGAAGACAAGAATCAAAAAACTCATCCAAAATATGTCGAGAGGAACCTGCAAGAAGAAACAGAACCCAAGCATTTGCTTAAGTGGAGAGGAAGCCACCACATGAATATAAATTGGTAAGAAGATTCGGGAAGAACTTTTTAATAAGTTGCAAAAGCCTGTATGTGGGCTAGTTGAGAATATAAAATCTTTAGGGGATGTATGTGTAGGAGGATTTACACACTTTTGAAGAATTTTCCTCAAGGTACAGCACCTGCCATTCACAGGGAGGACAGAGAGATGTCAGAAAAAAGCTTTCCTTATAGTGCTGGATGGGGGAGGGGAACAGCAGCCACTGCCAAAACAGAGTCCAGACACACCCCCTTCCCCCACCCCTCCCTACTCCTGTCTCTACTTCAAATGCCTTCATCTGCTAAGGCAAGTATCAAACAACCTGTAGCCTGAGGGCGCTGGTACACCAACAGTGTAGCTGGGCGGGGAAAGGCAATGTCACTGACAATCCAATGAGACCCACATCCACTATGGAAAAAAGTCTTAACCTGCAGTGGCAGAGGATAACAAAAACTGGAACCTGAGGGAAAGTGAAGAGGAAATCATAGATATACCCTTGGGTAAGGGGCAGAAGTTCCTGCTAGGCACAACATTAAAAAAGGACACAGGTTAGGAAAAGCAAAAACAAAAAATCAACTCAGAATTCTCTACCCAGTGCAATAGTATTTCAAAAGAGAAGGAAAAATAAAGATTTCTTTGACCAAAAAAAGCAAAAAGAAAAAGTAGGAAATTACCCACAGATTTAATCTATTGGAAATGTTAAAGGTAGTTCTTTAGGCAGAAGAAAAAAATGATGCAGTTCAGAAACTTGGCTCTATGTAAAGAAATAAAAAGCATAAGAAATGGATTAAATCAAGGTAAAATAACATGTTTCATTCTAATTTTAATTATTTGAAAAGATAATGGACAATTTAAAGCAAAAATTGCAAGAATGTTTTGTGTTTACAAATACATTTTTTACAATATATATTTCCATGTGAAAAGTAAAACATATGACAATAATACAAGGGATGAGGATAAGGAGGAGTTAGAAATATACAGATTTAAGGTCCTGTATGATATGCGGCACCTATAATATTATTTGAAGATAGATTATTTAAAAATGTGTATTGTAAACACTTGGGCAGCTGCTAAATTTTTTTTTCTAAAAATGTTTAAATAATAAGTAAATCGAAGAGATAAAGTAGAATCATTAAAAAGTGCTCAGATAGACCCAGAGAAGCCAGAAAGAAAAAGAAAAAGAAAAAAAAAAAGAAGAAATAGAAAACACCTAGCCAGATGTCATCTTTTATTCCAGTGTTATCAATAATTATTTAAAATGTGAAAGGCCTAAACAAAAGTTAAGGACAAGCATTATCAGATTGGACAAAACCTTAAAATTTAACCATATGCGTTCTACAAAATATTCATTTAAAAATAAAGACATAGGATGAAAGATAAGGGAGGGGAAAAGACATATGATGCAAACACTAATGAAAGGAGAGATATTACATATTCTCTAAGCAGACCTTAAATTGAGCTTCAAAATACTTGAAACAATGTCTGATAGATCTCAAAAATGAAACAGACAAATATACAATTGGAGATGGAGACTTCAACACTCATTTCTCAATAACTGAAGCAACAAGTAGACCAAAAATCAGTAAGGATATAAAGAATCTGAGCACCAATAGTACTTCAACCAACATAATTGAATTGACCAGCAAAATGCATATTCTTTGCAAGTACACATGGAACATTCACCAAAATAGACCATATTTGGGTAATGGAATAAACCTTAAGAAAATTTAAAGAATAGAAATGATACAAGGTATATTCTTGAACCATAATGCAGTTAATCTAGAAATCAATAACAGAAGGAAATCTGGAAAATCCCCCAATATTTGGAAACTAAACAGCACATTTCTAAATAATCCATGAGCAGAGAGAAAGTCTCAAGAGAAATTAGGAAATACTTTGAACTAAATGAATTTATGTACATAGCATATAAAAATTTGTGGAATTCAGCTAAAGTTCCTCCCTAGGAACATTTATGGCATTATACTTAAAATAGAAAAGAAGGGGAACAGATGTGGTTCAAGCAGTTGAGGTGCTGCTTCCCACTGAGAGGTCCTGGGTTTGGCTCCTGGTGCTTCCTACAAACAAACATACAAACATACAAACAAAAAACACAAGAAAGCAAATGAAAAAACCGACTAAGAGAAGCCGATGTGGCTCAGTGGTTGGGTGATGGGTTCCCACTTATGAGATCCCAGGTTCATTCCCAGCCCCAGTAATTAAAAAAAAAAAAGTAAAAAAGAAAGACCTAAAATTAGGTAGAAAGATGTAAGCTTCCCACTTTAAGGAATTAGTTTAAGGAAAGCATATTAAATCCAAAGCAATCAGAGGGATAGAAACAATAAAGACTAAAGTAGAAATCAATGACATTGAAAGAGGGAATAAAAAAAAAAATCAATGAAACCAAAACAATTTCTTTGAAAACATCAATTAACTTGATAAACCTCTGGCCAGTCTGACCCAGAAATAAACAGAAAAGGTACAAATTACCAACATAGTCATCAATGTTTTCCCAAAGGCTAACAAGGCAATAGGGGAATACTATGAATAACCCTGCCCATAAATTTGAAAAGCTGGATGAAATGGACCAATTTCTTGAAATATGGAAACTGCCAAAATCACTCAAAAAGAAATAGATAATCTAAATAGTCCTACATGTATTAGAAATTGTATTTGTAGTTAAAAACCTTCCAAAAAAGAAAATTCCATATGGCTTTACTGGTACATTCTACAAATATTTTATGAAGGAATAATAAAAATTCTATATAATCTGTTGCAGAAAATAGATGGTGGGGGGTGGGGGAAGGTACTCACCAACTTATTTAATGAGGCCAGTATTACTCCAATATCATTGCAAGACAAAGACACCAACAAAAAAGAAAATTATGCACCAATATACTTCATGAATATATATAGGGAAATCCTTAACAAAATTTTAAACTAAATACTGTAATGCACATAAAGAATAGTGTATCATGACCAACTAATGGGGTTTATCCCAGGCATGCAAAATTGGTTTAACATTTGAAAATCAATCAGTATAATTAACCAAATTAACAAATTGAAAAAGAAAACATATCATTTCAATTTATGTAGAAAAATTTGTTGACAAAAATCAACCCTCATCCCTTGTGACTCTCATTAGCAAACTAGAAATAGCACTATGTGATAAAGGGCTTGTATGAAACTCTGACATCTAAAATCATACTTAATGATGACAGACTAACTGTTTTTCTCTTAAGATGAAGAATAGTGCAAGGATTCACTTCACCTTTGTGTTGGGGATTCTACCAGTTGGTAAAGGCAATACAAAGAAACAAAATTCATACAAATAGGAAAGGAGGAAGTAAATCTATCTTTATTTACAAAGGACATGATCATCTATATAGAAAATCTTATGGAATATAGAAAAAAAATTACTAGAATTAATATACGTGTGGCAAATGCAAAGATGATATTCAAAGATCATTTGCAATTCTATATAGTATTAATGAACAATCAGATATTAAAGTAAAAAATATAGTACCATTTACAATAATGCTAAAATATGTGGAATGCTTAGTGATAAATCTTATCCTACTAGGTACAAAACATGACTATGATCTATACATTGAAAATTAAATTGCTATAAGAAATTAAAGAAGACCTAAATAAATGGAAATCTAACCATGTTTATGGGTCAGAAGACTCTGATATTAATGTATCAATCCATCCTAAATTGTAATCCCAATCAAAATTCCAGTAGGCTTTTTGGTAAAAAATTGACAAGTTGATTCTAAAATTCATATAGAAATGCAAAGGAACTAGAATAACCACACACACACACACACACACACACAAAAAAAAAAAAACTTTGATAAAGAAGAAAATTTAGGATTAACATTACCTGACTTCCAAATTTATTCAAAGCTATAATAATCAAAAGAATGACAGACAGATCAATAGAAAAGCACATTGAGTACAGAAATAAACCAATACATATATAGACAAATTATTTTTGGTAAAAGATACAAAATAAATTCAAAGGGAAAAGAAAAGTCTTTTCAACAAATAGTTCTAAAAATTGGATATCTGTCTGCAAAATAAAATGAACTCTGATTCAAACCTTACATCACATACAAAAGTTTTAACTGAAAAATGGATCATTACTGTCAAGATAGAAGCTAAAACTATAAAACCTTAGAAAAAAATTAGAGTAAAATTTTTGTGACCTTGGTTTAAGCAAAGCAATATCCTCACAGCAGACCTATGGCATAATTATCAACATTAACATGAATTTCAGATGAAGAAACCACTGCACTGAGAGACTAACATCTTGTTGAAGGGCACATGGAGTTTTTTGTATCTCCAATGTCTGGTATATAGTAATCAGGTGTCAATTTCTGGCAGAAAACAGTGAAACATCCAAAGTGTTTAATTGAGGAGAAACTATTTGTGTGTTGTGAAGAGGGTTAAAGAAATCTAAGGGTGGTGAAATTCGTAGGGTCCCTAAAGTGTGAGACCATATTAGCCATCATAAAACCCAAAGGGTCAAGGCAAAAGCAATTTTACCAGAGTCCAGAGAAAGTTGAGAGCTATAAACAACCAGAGGCACTGTCACTATGGAAGCAGGTGAAGCCAGGACCACGGTGAGGCAGGGAGGGTGTCCAGGAGTTGTTGCTGGGATAACCCCCTTCTCTCTTATCTTGTGATTGCCTGCTGTGTCTCCCATTGGCAAAATGAACTGGAAGCTGGAAGATAAGGTAGCCCAGGTGTTAAGAACATAAATATCAATCAGAGGTATACAATAGGATGAAGGAGAATGGATCCAGTAGTATCTTGCCCTTCACTTGGAAGAAGAAACTTGCTTCCTCAATACAGGTGAAACTCAAACAGTCTTATGAGCCATCATATTGTCACCATAGTGTCACAGTTGTCAGTATGCTTCATATACTGTCATGGGGGATACGGTGGTAGTAATTGATATAAAACATAGCTGTTGCGGTCACTATCTCTGTATGTGGTCATAAGGCCAGAATTAATAATCACAACTTCCTTCCTCAATTCATTCCATGTTCCTTCTAACCCCAGATATCATCTCAGCTTCTTGGAATTATTTACCTGGTAGGATAATCCAGAACTTTCCACATGATCCTAGTGTCCCTTATGTTATGGTTTGCTAGTTTTTCCTCTAACTATTAGACATGGGCATAGTATTAGCTATTTTGGTGAATAACCTATATTTTGAAAGTAGTTGTCCTTTCTTACACTGCATAGTTTCAAAATGGTAAAAAGGATCAATCATCCTCTCCAGTAAAATGACCCCACATCTGCCTGCTTAGCAATGTGAGAAGCCCATAAAGTCCCAGGGTTACTCTCAGCTTCTAACTTAACAGAAACATTGTGGTGTTCCTGAGATAGCATTCTTCCCTTGGACAAGAGGAGCTCCAAACCTACAAGGCCCAAGATTATGCAGATGGGAGCCAAGATTCCTTCAGCGAGTTAATAGGCAAATTTTGAGAGGGACCAATCTCTGGCTTCACCTGCTTACTACTGTATTCCCAGATGCTTATAATCTAGTTCTGTGTGTGGTGAAGGAGGAGCACTGTATATTGCCTTCTGATTCAAGATGTGAACTGCATCATTTGGATAGTACTGCAATATTACAGATCTTTGTTCTCCATATAGTGTAATAACTGAGCCTTCAGAAGTTCATTTCACCATTCTATCAAGCCAGATAATTCTGGGAAATGGGACTAAGTAGTAAGACAAATTTCATATGCATTAACCTAATGTAACATTTTTTCCACCACAAAATTAGGTCCTTTGTCCAACACAGTGCTATATGGGATACGATTGTGATGTACAAGGTATTCTTTAAATCCAAACCATGTTGCTGACAGAAGCATTGCAGAAAGGAAAGGCAAATCCACATCCAGAATATGAATCTATGCTCATGACAATAAATTGCTACTTACCCCATGATTAGGATTAGATAGATGTAATCAATATGTCACCAGGTCGCTGGTTGGACCTTTTGGGCAAATAGATCTCAGTGTCATTATTGGCAAGTTTAGCGTCAGCAATGATGGCATTCAGGTCACCCTTGATGAGAGGAAAGGCATATCTCTGAGTCATGCATTGACCCCATCCATGTTGCCATAACAACATTATACTTTGACATATTGAGCAAATGGAATATTTTGGGGGAACAAAAAACTGATTAGCATCCATAGGATGGATCATTACATCCTCCATAATGGATGCTCTCAGGAGAACATTTATATGAGATATAAATGACTTCATAGTTTATATTTTGCTTCATATTTATATATATATATCTCCCCTAAGCTTTATTACTAATCTTCCCATTCTTGTTCTTTCCAAGTCCCTGACCAGCTGGCCAATTCCTTAGCCACTACCCAAGAATAAGTGTAAATCCATACATTCAACAATCTCTCCTTTCACAAAATGTAGACAGTCTGAAGATCTACCTACAGGGAGAATTTTCCTTTATCAACATCTTTCAGATGGAAACTGAAATACAACTGCTTCTAACATCTACTGATGAAAGTTTAACATGCAGATCCATGTTGTCAACTAGGTTCATACTTCTTTTCTCTTTTAACTGGTGATAAGGCCTACATGTTCCATAGGTGTGGTTGAAGAGAAGAAGTTCTATAGGAGGTACAGTTATGGTTGGATATTGAGTCTCTTGATCATGCAGTGTACTTGTGACTTCCAAACCAGCTCAGGTATGTTCTCATATATATAAATTTCATTTAGCAATGGTGTGGTGCTTCACAAATCCAACTTTATGATTTTATGAGATTAGATAACAACCCACTAATAATGGGCAGGTAAGTTAACTTACTCATTTGGTATCCTATGGTAAGGTGTTCTGTTGTCACTAGACCAGCTCATGGCCAGTCTCTTTTCCTGACTTCCCTTTTGTAATAGAATCCTGGTATGCATGCCCATGTCATGGTTTGGGGAAATAGATGCCACCTATTTCCTTTGGAGTAGTTCAGTTCACATAGGCACTTGGTGACTCATAGGCAGACTACCAGGACCTTGTAGCAAAACAGAAACTGTTTTTCAAATATAGATAAAAGATAATATGGTCTTGAAGACAACCAGCAAAGTGGCAGCAAAGTAAGGAGCTCTTAGAGTCAGCTCCTGCTACAGGGCATTTAGTAATCATTCATAGCCATCTCACTCAGGCTCCAGGAAACCAGAAGAGCATCCTGCAACATCCTTGAAATAAAGGAAGGAGGAGACTGCCCATCTGCAAAAAAGATTTGTAAATGGAATACTCCACACCACAGAGGCCAGTGTGCATCCTTCACGGGTGGCACAAGCCACCTCGGTAGCTATTCTGTGGCTGAAATTGGAAGCTCCACTTCCTAAAAACGGAGGAAGAGACATTGGGTACCAACTTCAGCTACTGATTAGTAAACTTGGCAAGCTAAGGTGTAATTCTAAGGACAGCTATAGTTTGCAACTGTCCAAGTCAGAAAGAGGCTGGTAGCCACCATTTTAACTCTGCCCTTGGCACAAGGGGAGGTGAGGCAAATTGAAAATCACAGTGCTGGTAGAGACTGGTTTCTTTCCATGGTCATATTGCAGTTCTGGCATAAATCTAGTCCAGTGTCCAGCAGGGAGGAAGCTGGGGGTACCTGTGCCAGCCTCTCTGCAAAAATACAGGCCACGGAGTACAGGCCAGTGATCATCCTATATTGGCATCACAAGCTGCCTAAGGAGCTATTCTGTGGCTGGAATTGGAAGCTCCATTTTCCAAAAACAGGGAAGGAAGAGATGGTTGGCCACTGACTTCAGCTACTGATTAGTAAATATGGCTGGCTAAAGTATAACCTTAAGAACAGCTAAAGTGTGAACCTGTCCAAGTTAGAAAGAGGCCAGTAGCTGTCATTTTTTACTCTGCCCCCAGTATGAGGGGAAGCTGGACTGACATCACCCACAGTGATGGTAGGGATGGGCTTCTTTCACCCAGATTGGCATGCAGCCTAGCCTGGGCTTCAGACCCACCTCTAGCCGGAAGGAAGCTGGCACACCCTGCACCAACCTCTCTGGGTAACTGCAGTTACATTTGGCAGACATTAACTGGATAGTCAGAAGTCTAGCAGGGGCAACTGTGGTTGTTTTCGACTCACAGTGCAAAGATTACAGCCCACACCTGCAATTTCATCCCTGCACCAGGCAGAGGAGAAAGGGTTGTGAGGCTTCATTAGTCTCTCATAGCAACTATAGTCTAGGCCTGCACAACTTGGTTTATTACACATTGCTGTGGCTCTATCCTTACTCCTGGCAAAGGAGAAAGTTGGGAGAAGCTTCATTGGTCCCTGGGACAATGAGGGCAACTTGAGCCTCCACAGCTTATAGTACCAACTATATCCTCAGTTCCCATTAACACAGCCAGCAAGGGAGAAAGGGAAGGAAGCCCTAAATTAAAGAGAAAAACTGCACCCAGAATAAATGCATCTAGTAAGTCAGATGCGAAGACACCAACAAAAAATTATAATCCATACCAAGAAACAGGAAGCTATGGCCTAGTTAAAGGAACAAGATAAAACTCCAGATGATATTAAGGAGTTGAGACAACTAATCATAGATGTTCAAACAAACCTCCTTAATAAATTCAATGAAATGGCTGAAGAGATTATGGATATTAAGAAGACATTGGATGAGCACAAAGCAGAATTTGAAAGCATACAAAGAAAAATAGTAGATCTTACAGGAATGAAAGGTGTAATAAATGAAATTAAAAATACCCTGGAATCATATAATAGCAGATTTGAGGAGGCAGAAGAAAGGATTGGTGAGCTCAAAGAAATATCCTCTGAAAGTGAACATACAAAAGAACACATTAAGAAAAGAATGGAAAAAATTGAACAAGGTCTCATGGAACTAAATGACAGCAACATGTGTGCAAACATATGTGTCCCAGAAGGAGAAGAGAAGGGAAAAGGGGCAAAAAGAATATTTGAAGAAATAATGGTAGAAAATTTCCCAAGCTTATTGAAGGACATGGATATCCATGTCCAAGAAGCACAACATACTCCCATCCAAATAAACTTGAGTAGACCAAACCTAAGGCACATATTAATAAGAATTTCAAATGCCAAAGTCAAAGAGAGAGCTTTGGGAGCTGCATGGAAAAGCAAGGCATAACATATAAGGGATACTCAACAAGATTAAGTGTGGTTTCTCATCAGTAACCATGGAGACAAGAAGACCGTGGTATGATATATTTAGGACACCACAAGAGAAAAACTTCTAGCCAAGAATATTATACCCAGCAAGACTGTCTTTTAAAAATGAGGGTGAGTTTAGAATATTCACAGATAAACAGAAACTGAGAGAATTTCTAACCAAGAGACCATCTTTGCAGGAAATTCTAAAGGGTGTGCTACAGTCTGTAAAGAAAAGACAGGATAGAGCAGATTGGAAGAGAGTCTATAAATGAAGATTATATCAGTAAAAGTAACCAAAATTGTCAAAACAGTGGTGAAAATAAAATATGACAGATAAAACCCAAGTATTTAGGAATAAACTTAACCAAAGATGTGAAACACTTATATTCAGAAAACTATAACTCATTGTTAAAAGAAATTAAAAAAGGTCCTAAATAATTAGAAGAACATTCCATGCTCACAGATTGGAAGACTAAATATCATTAAGATATCAATTCTACTCAAATTGATATATAGAATCAATGCAATCCCAATAAAAATTCCACCATAATTTTTTAAATAAATGGAAAATATGATTACCAAATTTATTTGGTAAGTTAAGGTGTCCTGAATAGCCAGAAACATCTCAAAAAGGAAAAGCAAATTTGGAAGACTCTCACTTCTGGACTTCAAGTCATGTTACCTAGCTACAGTGGTAAAAACAGCATGATACTGGCATAAAGATAGACACATAGACCAATGGAGTCAAAATGATGGTTCAGAAACAGACCCTCACATCTATGTTCAAGGGATTTTTGACAAGTCTGTCAAACCCACCCAGCTCAGGCAAAAGAGTCCATTCAACAAATGGTGCTCAGAGAACTGGATACCTATAGCCAACAGAAGGAAAGGGGGCCCCTATCTCATACCTTATAAAAAATTAACTCAAAATGGATCACAAACCTAAATATAAAAGCAGGAATCATAAAGCTTCTAGAAAAAATGTAGGAAAATGTCTTTAAGACCTGGTGATAGGTGGTAGATTCTTAAAGGAGATAAGAGGAGGACTATGATGGATTACTGATGCTTAATGTATGTTAGAAGTTTTAATTAGTTTTACTGTAAAAGCGTGGAAATGTATAGAGTTGATGGTATCACATAATAGTGAGTAATAGCTGGTTTAAAAATGGGAATGTGGCTGAAAGGGGTAGTCTAGGGATGTAAGTACTAACTGAAAGAAAGCTAGGGAATAGTCTAGGGAGTGAATAACAGTAAATCCAGAGGTTAGTGAGAATTATGGTTGATAGTGCAGGTCCTAGAGTGTCCTTTGTGAGCTAGAGCAGATGACCATGACTATTGCAGGGTGGTGGGAATGTGGAGAAGCATGGGAAAAATACAACGGAGTGACATATGAACTGCGGCTAACAGTAATAACATAATATTCATGCATCTTTGCCAAAGATACACTGTGTTGATAATGGGGGACTATGGAGGAAGGTTGCCAAATGTACGCTATGGACCTTGTAATAGTCTGGTGATATTATCTCATAATCTGTAACAAATGTCCCCCCAAGTGTGGTGTGTTGATAGAGGGGTATTGTATGGGAATTCTATACATGTACCTGATTTTTTTGTTTAAGTTTATAATTTCCATCATAAAATATATTTAAAAAATAATAACAGAGTGGGTTGGGAGGGAAATACACCAAATGCAAGGTAAGAACAATAGATAGGAGTAAGATTTATAATATTTTTTCATAATTTATAACAAATGTCTCATAGCAATGCAAGGTGTTAGTGGTAGGTTGAAGTATGGAACCCCTGTATGATGTTATGCATGTTTGCTTTGAAAGTTCACAACTTTTACTATACACTTCTTGTTTATGTATGTTCATTTTTAAATTATATAAACATTTTAAAAAACAATAGGGTAGATTAGGGGAAAAATACACCAAATAAAAGATACTTTGATTAGTAGTAATATTCTGAGGATGCTCTTTAGTCACTAGTTAAAAATGTTTCACAACAAAGCAAGGTGTTGGTGGTGGGATGAATTATGAGAGCCCTGTATGATGTTATTTATTTTTGTTTTGTAAGTTCACAACTATTACTATACATTTATTGTTTATGTATGTTTATGTATGAGTGATATACTTCAATAAATTTTTGAAAAATTAAAAATAAAAAAGATACTATGGTCTTATTCCAGAACCCTATGTTGGATCCTTATATGAGGGTTTATAAAGACCCAGTAAACTATTTCTGTCACAAAACTATAAATACCTTTGGATCTGCTGTGTTATAAGGCCTAAATATTAGGAAAATTTGCATCACAGCCTATACTTGCTGAATAACCTTCTTATGTTCTGGACATTGTTCAAACTGGCAGGTTATGGGTAACTATAAAGGGTCTGAGCAGAACATTTAGATATGGTATGTAGTGCCACACTTATTCTGTATTCTGATTGATAACACAGCCTGATTAATTTTAGGAAAACTCAGAATTATTCTCTAAGACCCACCTGACTTTTATAGAGAACAAACAGGAGAGTTGTATAAGAATATATTTGGATTCATCATTTATGCATCCTTCACTTTTTTTTTTTTTATTATGGCACTAATCTGCAATTTACCCAAGGATGAAATTTTGCTTTTGATTTACAACTGTGGTATGTAGGTGTGATGTTGGGAATGGAACGGGCCAGTTCTAGGGGCCTTGACTTATTCCTTTTATCATAGAAAGCCTCACTTCACAGGTCAGGAATGAAACTGAAGACATCATCAGTTACTCAATATTTTTATTGACATTTACCTGGGAAATAACCATATGATGGGTCCACAGGTCCAATGGTCTCACTTCAGTGTTATATGTGGGCCAACATTTCATCTGCCACCTGACCTTATTACAACCAGGGCTCACCATGGCGTTTTGGATTGAGTAACTCCTAGAAGGTCTGGGTATCCCCCTTTCCCTAGTATCCAGTCACCCTGGTAAATAGCCACCTTCTGGGAAAGATTTAGTGAAAGACTCATGCAATACACTCTCCCTCTCACTTCGCTGAAAGTCTATAAAGAAACTTAAGCTCTGGAAATGCTTAAGAAGCCATGAATCGCCCCTAGGGTGACTGGAGTCAGGTTTCTGCCCACTAGAGCCAGAATGTCAGGAAGCACGATATTAGATTGCCCATCGTTTATTCATAGACCATGTAGTCAATTATCTACCACAGAGTTCCCTGTGTTTTAAAATACCATGATTAACTCCCCAGTTCCTGTGGTATGTTATGGTAGCTGCACCGACCTTGTAGAATGGTTAAGTGCTACCACCTTCCTATTATCTCCTAACAAATCTGCAGCCTACAAATGTGATCTGTAACCACAGAGCCTTAACAGAATTTTGGTGTTCCCTCCACAAATGCCTTGGAAAAGAGGGTGTCCTCTGGGTAATCCTAGAGATTATAGTTATAGGATATATGAGCAAATTGCACATATTACATATATTCCATTCTCATATAGCTAAGTCTCATGATTCCTTCCTAAACAGCAGTGGTTCTCAAAGTGTGGGCCCCAGACCAGAATATAACCATTATGTTAGAACTTTTATAAATGCAAATACTCAGGCTCAAACTTAGACATGTCAACTAGTCGTGGGAATACAACCCAAAAATCTGAGTTTTAACAACTCCTCCCGATGATATGGATGCACGCTAAAATTTGAGAACCACTGCTATAAAAATATGCCAGGAAAGTTCTGGTACCTCAAGCCACCATTGTACAACTGAATCTGTTTATAATTAACCAGCTTATTTCTGTGCTTTCACGTCAACATATTTCTATCAGAGTTCAAACAGAGAAGCAGAACCAGTAAGATGGAGATAGATGAACAGATATGTAGAGATAAAGAAATAGATAGAGATAGAGAGATAGAGATGGTATATAGATATATAGCTATATGAATTTGATTTATTACAAAGAATCAATTTATATTACTGTGGAGGCTGGTTAAGCTGACACTTTAAAGCTATGTTTGCACTTGATGCTAGAACTTGAAGTTCATGGGACAGGCAGTCAGAAAGGGAAAATCACAAGCAGGCTAGAATCCCACAAGCATGAGCTGAAACCCCATGAAGATGTACTGCAATCTGTGACTGTTCCTATTGCCTCTGACCTTGGTAACAAGGGTAAACCGCAGAAGCCAAGGTCCTTTGTCACAGAGATAAATACAGATATCTGTCACATGAGTCAGAAACACTGAAGGAGAACGAAGGAGAATCTAGGAAAGGAAGAGCAATTGCAGGACCAGATGCTGCTTCACACCAATGAAATGAGTCAGCAGATCAGCAACAACATATGTCAGCTACAAAATGGCTGCTTCCTTGTTTCTGTCTTCCAATTCTGGCAATAATCTCCCTTGTGGCCTACTCTAGCTGGAAACATACAAAAAAGAGAAGCCTGGGAAATGTACTTAAGCCTAACTAAATTTACACACATTACAAAACCATCACAACATTACATTCTGAATCCTGATGAGTATGCCTGTATTAGTCAACTAAAGGGGTGTGATGCAACATACCCAAAATCCCTTGACTTTTATAAAGAGTATTTATTTGGGGTAGAAATTTACAGTCATCAGGCCCTAAAGGGTACAACTCAAGGATACTTCCTCATCCAAAGTCTGTTGCCACGTGTTGAAGAAAGATGGTGGGCCATATCTGTGAGGGCTCAGCCTTCCTTTTTCCTCTAAGGCTCCATGGTCCCAGCTTCTTCTGATCTCAGCTGTAGGCTGGCATAAGGCTCGTCTTTCTCCCCAGGGCTCCTTTCTTTGCCGGCTCTGCTGCTCTGGTCTCTTCACAAACTCAGCTGTAGATTATCAGACTCATATCTCTTCCCGGAGCTGCAGAATCCTCTGTGTATCTTCTCTGTCTCTGGTTCTCTGTGACTTTACTTCTGTGTGAGAGTCTGTTTTATTCCCACCAAGGGGATGGAGACTCAACCCTGCATTCCCTAGTGATGTGGTCAAAAGAAAGCCTTAATCTTGATTTAATAAAATAAAAGTGAAATCTCTGAATCTAATACAATTTAATATGTCCAGAAGAATAGACTAGTTTACAAACATAATCCAATATCTATTTTTGGAATTCATACATAATATCAAACTGCCACAACACCCATATATAATCTTCCTTGGTCTAATATGATTCTACCCTTTCCCATACTTTCCAGACACCCACTGTTACAAACTGGGAAAAAAGGAGTGACTATCTCCAAGGATGACATTATACTCATTGAAGACTCAGTATTTACATCTACGAAGTTTTCAAATTATTATCGAATGTTTTTTTTTAAATCCCTTAAAAAATTACGTAATACACATTTGATAGAATGCTTAAGAAATATTAACATTCTCTATTAAGAAAACTCTCTGCTATAACCCTTGCTTATTCTGAGCAAAATTGCTGGCTTCCCTTTTTGTTTTCCCTGCTTCTTTGACACTTTAATAGTAGAAAGTACTTCCTTCCCCAAATCCTAAACCTTTTCCTATCCTAGAAATAGGTACCTCATTTCCTAGCCATTTGCGATGGGGGTGGTATAACTTATAATACCTATATATAAATATTTGACTTTGGTGAAGGGTACAGATGCATTTGAGATCTCATCCTGAATGTACACAGTTGGGATCCCCTGGTGATTCTGGAAACTGTACAGTCTAATTGCTAATGCTGTAGACCTGGAATGTTGGGAATTCTCAATGGAAAGGTAAGAGAAACCTCTCTTGTAGAGAAACCATCAAATGCTGTTCTCTCTGTCCTTCGTGAAAATAGCTCTGGCCTTTTTTTATGAAATGTGGATTGTTTGGGTGACAATAAGAGCTGGAAATAGTAGAGGATTATAGAATATACTTTGTTATTAAAGATATTTTATCTATGAAAATCCTAATTAATGTTTCTTCATACTACTGAAGGACATTCAGTCTTTCTTGGTTACTACAAGCCACATTAACCTTTGAATTTATTTTATCTCAAAATTTTATGGAGGCTAGAAAAAGAAAAGTGCACCCCCAGAAATATAACGCAGACTACAGCCCTCGATGTTCCAATGATCCACCTTCAACAAAATATGAAAAGAGAGGGCAGTAAGTCCAAGGAGATGATTTTTCTTCTGATCAGGAGATTGGAAACACAGTATTTTTAAAAATGAGTTTTTACTTCCAAAAGAGGTGTTGGCTGAGTTCAATGAAACTGGTTAGATCTTCATTGTCATGGAATTCCAATGCTTCCTTAGTAATGTTCATGCTTTTCTATAAAGTCTCAACAAGGTCATTTTTATGACTGATATTTAAAATTATTTATGATCCTGAATAAAGCATTTTAATAAAAATTTAAATAAGGTTATTTGAACATAGATTTAAAGAGTTGAGCATAGAATCAGACTTATCTTTGCATTGCAAAAAGTGGATGTACCTTTATACATTTTCAGAAGCTTTACCAAAATGTCTGGATGGAAAATATAATGTCAAGAATACACTCCACCCTTGCCATCAAACTGACAGTCTTTGCCTTGCCTTGTTGGAAAAGAGAAAATGTCTTAATTAAAACCTCTACCCACTTATTCATGAAAATCATATGACTTTTAAATTAACACTACATTATCATGACACAATATGAAATATTTATTTTTGCCTATAGGATATTTTTAGTAAGCTACTCATCTATTTGATTCAGTAGCCTGGGTTGCATTTATGACAAGATTTTCCATCATTAATGACTGACCTAGAGATTATGTTGCCTGTCAACTTGCACTCTGCTCTTCTGAGTGCTTGTTACCTTTGATTCCAGTGATGATGTCTTCAGAAAGCGTTGTCCACTAGTGAGGCCACATGGCTAATGAGACCCCATTCAGGACTTCCATAATCATCAAATCTGCCCTCTGGACTTCTGTTGTCTTGTCAGTTAAAGAGAACTCTTGGTAAAAAGGATGGTAAAGAGTGAATTTGTATGTGCTATTCATGTACTCTAGTACACTACCTTTTGGTGAAGGAACAAATGCATGGATTTTTGTATCTTTCAGATTTCTTAACCTCTTTCACAATCAGCTTGTTCATCTGTTAAATAGAGAAAATTATAAACTATCACAGGACAAATGTGAGGATAAAATGAGATAAAAATAAAGCATATTGAATATGTCTGTGACCTGGTAAATATTCAGTGAACAGTACCTAATAATGATATTATTGTCATTGAGTGACAAAATGACTATAAACTCTTTCCCATGTAGTAAGTACTCAATAGTGAAGTTTCTTTTTTTAAAACACATTTTTATTTATTTTTAAAAGATACATAAAATGTTACATAGATTACATAAAATGTTAAATTAAAAAATATAGGGGATTCTCATATGTCTCATTTCCCAGACCTCCCACTTTTCCCCACATTAATGACATCCTTCATTAGCGTGGTACATTCATTGCAATTGATGAACACATTTTGGAGCATTTCCACACAGCATGGATTATAGTCTACATTGTAGTTTATACTCTCTCCACTCCATTCTGTAGATTATGGCAGGATATATAATGTCCTGTATCTGTCTTTGCAATGTCATTCAGGACAATTCCAAGTCCTGAAAATGCCCCCATATTATACCTCTTTTTCCTTCTCCCTGCCTTCAGCACCTCCAGTGGCCACTGTCTCCACATCAATGATATAATTTCTTCCACTGCTAGAATCACAATAAGTCTATAGTAGAATACTAGTAAGTCCACTCTAGTCCATATTTTATTCTCCAGCTCTGAGGATTCTGGGATGGTAATGCCTAGTAATTAGAGGGGGCTTTGATCCCATAAACCTGATGGATGGGACTCTCTGCTTGCAGTTGTACACTCTCTTATAAGTTTCTTTTAACTTTGTCAAAGAAAGCCTAAAAATAATTAACTTGAGAATGTTTCCCAGTCTGTAAATTTGAAATAAAATACATGAGCTTTGTGATTTTCTACTTCTTTCTGCTATGAGGCCATCCTAACTTGTTTCTTGGTTCAGTTACCTTTCTACAGTTTAGGTGGCTGAAAGTCTCCTTTTAAGGTAACAGTGCTACTGTATTTTTATGCCTAGGGAAACCAAAGAGTATAATTATGTGCCTCACTTTCTACTTCAGGTCAAGATTTAGTTAATTGACTCCAGTTGATTTTTCCCCAGGCATCTCCTCTGAGATAGATACCATGGTGGTCCTTAACATTAGCTAATAGGAGCTGTGGTCCTGTAAAGAGAGAAGAAGGATGAGCCTCTCCCAGTCATAGAATTCCCAGTGACCACAACACCGCCACTGGCTGGTAATAACTTCCTCTCCCCTATGACTTGGAATGGATTGCAGGCACTGACCTAGAGGGGAAAGGCTTCATCTCCCAACATCAGCCAATCTCATCTCATTGCAAGGGAAAGGCCCCTGGAGACATGCTCCTATCCATCATGTGGACAGCTTTGGCCAAAGTGCCCACTACATCACTGGCTTTAATAAAAAGTTGCTGGAGGCTGCAGTACTAGTGACAGATGTAAACCGCAGTATGGCCAGGGCCTCTGAATTCTCCCAAGGTGGAAGCACACTTGAGGAGGAAGAAGAAGAAAAGGAAAAAGAAGGCAAAGAGCAGAGTGAAAAATGATAAGGTGACCACTTTGGAATATCCATTAAAAGTGGATTTAATAAACTGAAATAGAATCTAAAGAGGAAGGCTTTAGTCTGAAAAGTCAAAACCTGAGAAGAAAAATGACCCGAGTACTAAAAATACAATAAAATGAGCAAATCAAGAGCTGATGAAACTTTTCTATTAATTCCAAGACAGGGAGAATTAAGGTAGCAAATATTCCCCTAGAAATTTGGAAGAAATAAACCCAGAAAAGAAAAAAGTAGTGATCTTATGTCAATTATTATCATATAATTTGGTCAGTCAATTTGAAAACTCAAATGTTTCATAATACATTTATAGAACTTCAGTGATATGCACAGAATAAATTTTGAATAAAGTTTTGTTAAGTGAATAAATGAATAATGACTCAGCAATTACTCAAGTGTCCATAAAAATAACTATCATTACTATTTAAAGACTATGTCAAATCTCCGGGGGTCAGTTTGTAATGTTTTGCACCTGAATATTTCTTCTAATTTTTATTCTAATTGATTTAATGCCACTTGTTTCAGTAGCATAAATAACCCAGCAGTTTTTTCATAAAATAAACATGAAAATTAAGAATTCCTCCTAAGACACAGTCATACACATGCATGTCCATACACACACACTCAGATGACGATGATAAATTAGAACTAAACACAAATATGCATTAGATGCTTTATAGACCTCTCGGTCAGAGTGGAATCTAGAAATTCACAATGCTAAGAATCTTTTTTTTCCTGGCAAATCATAGGCTGGGAATGGTTCAGCATCAGAGTTGGAGGAGACATGGCTGACTTCAGATTCTAAGCTCATGGAAGTTCTACACAGAGTTTCTTTTTGACGGTGGGGGCACCCCCACATACCTCATTTCCTTACACAAAAACCTACATGGTGAGCAGGGCAGGGATCATTATTAACACTTCTTTGGCAAATTTTTGAATGTGTACCATGTGCTTAGCAAAAGTGATAAAAATATGGTATTGCTTTTTGTAGTATTCCAAGCACTACAACGTACCTGACCCATTGTAGATGCTTCATAAACAGGTATTAAGTAAGCACATTCAACAATATCTGCCTTCATATAAACATAAATAATAATGTAGCATCTGTTGTAATTATAGTGGAGTCAAACACTGCAACAAAGTTGAAAAAAAAAGCAGTTCCTTTATTTTCTCTAGCCTATCTAGTTCCCTGTCAAAACTCTACCTGCTAAATAGACCAAGGAACATCTCCAACTTGCCAAGTATTTCTGTCGCTTCTGACTAGTCAGTCTCCTTCAGATAATGCAAGGTCTAGGAGTGAATGAACTTTTGTCTATTATCTAGTGCCTGCAACAGGGCCTGTAATGTAGGTGCTTGATACATGTTTCTTGGATGAGTGAATTAATAAATTAATGAATGAAAACTCCCTTTCTTGTGGAACTATACTCAGTCATTCCTTCTTCTCCCTTGATCTTCCCATAAATGGCATTTGGGTGTGTGGGACCGGGGGGCCAGAATTGTGCGACAGCTATGAAGTCCATGGCCTGAACCTGAGGCCTGTTCACTCAGTTATGTCAGCATCTCCTGATGTCATCTGGTTGCCTTAGCCAGCCTCATCTCTATCTTCAGTTGCAGATCAGTGTGATTCCCAGACTTAACCTTCATTCATATCCTAGCCCTGGCCACTTCCATTTTAGATGGTGGGTCTATCTTGTGTCTTGAAACACTGGCACCATCATAAATTCACCAGGTCTCAACTATGCATCCTTCTATGTCCCCTACAATACTTGCAGGAAATTATGGCTCCCTTCTAAATCACCCAGGAATCAAGGGAATTTCAGGATATTAGGGGCTCTTTTCTCAACCTAACCATGCTCTGCTGCTAGTTTTAATTTCTTGGGGTAGTCCTCTAGTGGCAAGGTCACTTGGAAAATATTCTCCACCATGAATTTCATGTGGGGAGTGGGGAACAAACCCCTTTTCCTTTCAGCTTTTCCTATGAATGTAGGACAATAGGCCAAAACTCAATCTTCTAAAAGCCTAGCCTAAGAAGGCCAATTTACCAAAAGATGAATTTGCCAAATACACCAAATAGAAAATTTACGATTTTAACAACCATTATACAAATATTTTATGATATTTAACAAACTTTATGAATGGTAGTTCTTAATTTTTCAAGTGTTAAAAACTAGCATTCTATCACCAATTCCTAAAATTTTAAATCAAATCACATTTGACTTCATACTTTCTATTAAATTAGACTCAAGTTGAATTAACTATTTGGTTCAAATGGAATTTAATATTAATATTTAAATTCAAAACCTTAAAAATTAATCAGAAAGTTAAATCAAATCTAAATAGACTTTTCCTAATAAAAATGAAGGTGAGAATATATGTTATTTATTAATAAATATGACAGTGAAAGAATGTGAAAAAATGAAATAAACAAATTGGCATGAGAGGAGATATCAATACAATTTAGGAATCTGGAGTGTGGAGACTGGATTGATAAACAGAGAAGGGACTGGAAACTTAAGTATTAATTAAGGAAATATCTATTTCCTAATGCTGAGGTCTATTTTCTTATTTCATTTGATGCTCAGAGCCCTGGAAATCATTGTTATCACTCTTTACTTCAACCCTAAGTGTTTGAAGATTTCTGCTTTGGAGAAAAAAAGCACAGATACCGCTATTTGTGTGCTCTCCAATAAAATTGATAAGTCCCTGTCCATTAGCTGTGGAGTAAAATTCACCAATAAACAGATCCTACCACTAAGCTTCACACAGGCTTCCAAACGATTTTTGCAATCTCATATTTAAATATGAACATCTATTTAAAACCACCAGAGATTATATCTCTAATATATAAAGGAGGGAAATAAGAATCTTAAAAAAGTAAAGAAATAAAAACGATTAAGAGAAATCAGAATGTGGAAGAAAACTTCACAACATAAATTTGTGTTCTCTATGCCCAAGTAAATATCAAACATGTATTAAAAAAGAAAAGAGTTTTTTGAAACACACACAGTCTCAAAAATTAGCTCCTTTAGAAAAACGGAACTAGATGTTCTTTATAAAAATCGATGAGGTCAATGTAGAAAGAGACAAAGGTGTGATCCATGGTAAAGGGATGACTTAGAGGAAGAGAGAGAGGGGATCAAAAATTCAGTCCATGTTGGAGCAGAAGGCTTTAGGAACAATAGTTCCAAGAAAAAGAGAAAGAAATGCAAAAGTTAACTGATTTTTGTACTGGTATGGTAGCACATGATGCAATCAACCTCTGACACCTAAAAAGTATAAGCTTTGGATGAGAAGTTTAAAAATAACTGTTTGAAGATACTGTGGAGGGAACAAAATTGAGCAGAAACTGTAAGGCAGTCAATTCTTGAAGCAGGTAAACTGTATCAGGTAAGCTCTATTTTAAATGACTTTTCAACTGAGAGCACTGTGTAGTCTATATGGCATGGGAAAGCTTGAGAAGACAGAGGACAAGTTCTAGGAATGAAACTGTACCTTGGAAAAGAGAGGAAAATCAAAAGGAAATCATAAAAGAGGAACAATAAACCTTAAATGACCCCTTAATAGTATTTGCAAAGTGGAGCCTTCAAAAATCCCAGCTAATACCAATACCTGGAAACCTGAAAGATAAACAACTGGGAATTTCAGCAGTTGCCTATGCAGGAAACAAAAATGTTTAGAGTTTGAATCTAGTCACATTAACTCTAAAAAGATTAAAAAATCCAGACTCCCTATAAGAGACAATCTACAATTTCTAGTGTTTAATTAAAAAAAAAAAAGGCAAAAAAAGACAACTTAAATATTAGCATATTCAGAAAAATGGCAACCGATAGAAGTTAACTCCAAGTTAGTCAAAAGACTTTATAGCACCTATTATAAATACATTCAAATACTTAAAGGAATGTAGTGTCTTAATAAATGAAGAAATATAGAATACATTCATGTGGAAATATCATATAAGACCAAATTGACAGACACTGAAAAAAGTCCAAAAATGTGAAGGATGAGAACATATAAAAACTAAGAAACTCTTCCAGATTAAAAGAGACAAATGAGACATAAATAAATGAAAGGTATACTTCTGTATTGGATCCTGGATTAGAAAAATATGAATAAAGAACATTATTGGGGCAATTATTGAAATTTGATAATGGATTTTGTATTAAATAATGCCATTACATAAATGTTAAATTTCCTGCTTTCAATAATTTCACTGTGGTTATATAAGCTATGTAAGAGAATGTTTTGCTTTTGAATTTATAAAATATGTATATATGCATATTATGTGTACATATACATGTCTAAAAGATATCTCTTCATGTAAATATATATGTCTATAGACACACATACATAGGGAGAAATACCAGATACAGACACAGAGAGACAGAGAGGAGAGCAAATGGAGGAAAATATAAATAAATGCTGGATCTGTGAAAGAATATATAGGAGTTCCTTTACAATGCAAACACATTGTCACAAGCTTCAAAATATATCAGAATATTTTAAAAGTTATAAAAACATTAATTGATGGGTTTATCTGTATTGAAAAGAGTTGCACAGCCCTGATGGAAAATTTGTGGTTAGATTAATGATAGGGACATAGAAAAGTAACTGTAGAGAAAACATGGAATGATTATTAATTCATGAAAAAGAAAAAGCTTGTGTCTGGTCTAGAAAAGGAAAAGTCAGGAGATGGGATTAGTATTTTTCATTTTTAGCTTTGTATTAGTAGTTGATTTTTTAAAACTAGGTATATATATATTACAACTTGTGAAAATTTTAATTAAATTAATATATTATTTTAAAATAGTGGTGAAGGCAGGGAAGCAGCTAGGATAAATTATTACCTAGTACATTCAAAAGGACAGAGTCCATAAATTATTTGGGAATCAACTAAGTTTATTGCTGTGGAAAAGTTAAATGGGACAAAAAATTTTTTAAAAATGCACTTGAATTTGGCCATTTACACACTAATGAGGAAACTGAGATGCTGAGCAAGTTGTGTGGCCAAAGTCATGTGGAAATTAAGTGGCAGGTCTGCTATTAGAAAACAAGCCAGGACTATATATATTTAAACTATGTGTTGCAGTGTGTGTGTACATGTGTGTATATATTTCATCATGGTATTATACATGACTGTTATTTTGCACATTTTGCAATTTTTGACTGAAGAATGATTTGTAGTTCTAGTTAGATAACAACAATGATCCTAACCATCTACCCTCCACATCCCCCCACACTAACCTCCTGCTGATATACAAGATCTGAAAGAAAGATTTTAGATGAAGTCATTCTAGACATCCAATAACACAGCTTCCCCTGAGAGTGAAGAGGGTGAGGAAACAATTACCCAGATTTCAACCAGGTCCTCTTACTCCTTGTGAGGCTAGATAATATTGTATCAAATCTCTAATTCCATGCCTCATGGAAATCCACTGCTTTCATCAAAATTTTGTGAATTTATGTGGGGAAAGAAGAAGAAGCAATAGTTCATGGCAGTGTTGACATCAAGCTATCCTTTCTTCTGATTGTAGACCATTTTTACTGCTCCATGTTTTTTTCTTTTTCTTTTTCTGTTCTGTAGCAGCCTCTTCCCTAATATGTATACCCACCTGCACAAAGCAATGTATATGTAGACATCATCTTAGTGAAAGTGCTCATGGTAAAGATTCTCTAGTCATCTCCCCTCAAGGGCCCCCCACTCCTGTCAGTTTCATAACATGAATCACCATAAATCTCACATTGTTTATTTATCCCCCTCACCTCTAACACCTTTCACTTTCTTCTGTGCTCACGCAACCTAGGAACACTAAATTTCCTCACTCTGTTCAGCTCTCCCAAGCATTTAACTTCACTTTAGAGTCTTCTGGAAATAAGAAAATGGCTTATGACTTGACAAGTTTTGGCCTGGGCCACTTGTTGGAGCTTCAAAGTAGAGAAGCCAGTCACTCAGTGGGGGAAATTAGATGATGCCATAACCTCATAGGTCATGGTAAACGGAGACCCCTGAAACAAGGAGAGACGTTTTTTAGAAAGATCAAGTTCTTAGTTACTCTTGGAACTAAGGATAGTACTGAGAAAGCATTGATCCTTTACAGCTGAGTATACTAGAAACCAACTGGAGATTCATGAGAAGAAATTATCTGTACAAAAGAGCACATTATATAATTAAGTGGCTACCAAAGATGTGGGCATGACACAGACTTTGCCAGCCATGCAATTCTATAATCAAAAAGGTTAAGATAGTACAGCAGAGATGGTTGGAGTTCCATCTATACCTTCACAGTCCTCAACATTTCATTGCAAACCTGCCTGCCTTTCCCAGATAGCTTTGTCTGAGGACTTTCTCTGACTGCTAGATCCTGTTCTGCCCACATGTATGGCAGGCCAGAAACATCTTTCAGAGTAGCCCTTAACCACAGACTGATAGGAGATGTTGAATATATAGCACAGCTCCTTCCCCGTTTTGGTGGGATAATCCTGAATCATATGTTTTATTCTAACTCCCAATGTTTCTGCAAAAGTTTAAGCTCTAGTTGTCTTCACCCTTTATTTGTTGACCTCTCTTCCCTATGTCACTTCCTTATTATCCTTAAAATAATTTAGGAGATCATCTCCTGAATAAATTTCTGCCTTGAGACCTTGTCAAAATATGATAGTTGGGAAAGTGAGCATAAAACAACAAAAGGAAGAAGACAGAGACAGATCAGATTTTTGGAGAGCTGTGCCAACTGTTGGACAACAGGCTGGAAAACACTGGATGACTTCATATTATTGTAATTTTCTTGTTATACAAGGTAAAATATATGTATTGATAAACATGTTTTACCCCTTTTATTGGAATTTCATTCTAATACACTGAGGCCTAAGCACCTGTTTGCCAGTTGAGGTGTTGATGCCACTGGAAAGATTTCCTGAGTTGAGGATTAAAACCATGAAAGAATGAAATACCTTTAAAATAATGAATTTACATTAGAGAGCCTAAAGAACTTAAAACATATCATCAAATATAAGCATTTAAACAAGCACTATGAAATAGGCAGGAAAACTTACCATAAACCTAGATAAAAAGTTACAGTGCTTTGGGTTATAATGAAGACATAGTTTACTTCATGGATCACAACTCATTCTCAACTGCTTAAAGGCAAGTTTCTAATGGCAAAGTTTTCATTAATGACTTTAATTGATCTCCACTCTATTGCTCAGGAAAATTTAAGAGACCTTCATACTCCTCTTGAAAGATCCAAGTCTTGACATTCAAAGTCCTTTTGTAAAAGATACTCTAAACCTATCTCTTCAACTATATCTCAGATTATTCCTTTCCATGGCTCACATATTCAAATCTCTATAAAGAACAGACAGATGGAATAAGTAAGTAAAAATAATTCTACTTCTAGCCATGAAAAAGTAACTGGTATCAGACTAGCCCTCCTGTTACAAAGAAATATAGAACTGGATGGAATATATAAGTTTTAGGAATAAGACAACAGTTGGTATAACTCTGTGATCTCTGAGGAAAGGGTAACTTACTAGGTGAGCCCGATAATCACTCCAGCTCTCAGCCTGCGGACAATACCCTGAATGTGGTACAAGAATCTGCACAGGGAAATGCACAAAACTAAGAAAGCAAAGATCAGAGTTTGAGATTGCTAAAGTGGCTAAATACTCCAATGAAAAGGCAGAGAATTTCAGAATGGATTAAATGAAACACACAAGTAGACAGTGTCTACAAGAAATCTACTTTAAATATAAAGACCCAAGTAGGTTAAAAGTAAGATACTTGTATTAAAAGAGAAAGGATGATAAAAGAGATGCGTCATGCAAGTATTGATCATAAGAATGTTGGCATGGCTAAATTACTCTCAGACAAAGCAAACTAAAAGGCAAAGAATATTTCTGGAGAAGAAAAAGGATATTTTATAATAAATGGAATGATCAATCAGATAGAGCAATTACAAATTGCTATATGCACCTAATAACTGAGCTTCAAACTACATGAAGCAAAAACTGACATCTTTAATAGGATAAAGAGACAAAGTAATTTAATATTTTAACACTCTTTTCTCAGAAATTGGTAGAAAAGTAGACAAAATATCAGTAAATATATAGAAGAATTTAGCAACATTATCAAACAATTTAAGCTAATAGACATTTATAGAGCATTACACACAACAACTGTAAAATATACATTCTTTTCAAGTGTCTAGGAAATGTTTACCAAGATAAACCTTAGGTTTGGCCAGAAAGAACCAATAAATTTCAAAAAAATAAATTTTGCAGACTAAGTTCTCTGACCACAAAAGAATTAACTTTGAATTCCCTAATAATAAGACATTTAGAAAATCCCAATATTTGGGAAATTAAATAATCTACTTCCAGATGGCACATGAATCCAAAAAGTAATCATAATGGAAATTAGAAAAAGAAGCTAGACACAATTAAGCTTATACTGTATGATTTTATTTACATTAAGTTCTGTAGCAGGTATAATTAATCTATAGTGATAAAAATTAGATCAGAGTTTGCCTGGGACATAGAGTAGGATGAGAATTATGTGTGACATATACTCAAGCACTTTTGAGATAATGGAAAAGTTCTATATCTTGATAGGCAAGGGGGTCATAGGCATTTATGCATTCGTATGACTCTTCAAATGTATACTAAAAGGTATGAATATTTTTGCATATGAAGTTGATTTTTTTTAATAGGGTATAGAGTGGTGAAGACTGGAATGAAGGCATTTTGATGTAAAAATGTTATGACCACTAAGCAGATCAAAGAAAACCCACTAGTAAGCCCAAATCAGACTTCTGGCTTTTGAGTTCCAATTTTACAGTCATAATTATGATTTCTCTGAGTAACAGTTTAGTACCCTCTCTTACCTCTTTTTCAATTGTCAAGTGACCTTCCCTACTCTATTTTGTTTGTCTTAATCCTACCTACACTTTTAAATCTTGCCCATGTCGCAGTCTTCTCTAGGCCTTCACTTGTCAAAGCATACCAGGGAACATTATTACCCTGAGTTCTTACAGATCTTATTGTCTGAATTTTCTTTTTCTTTTTTTGGCTGAAAATATAGATTTGGCAATGTAGATATAACAGATCTCTTTTATAGCTCTCAAAAGAGATAGTTTTCTTTTTCAGAAAGATTCACTCGAACTACCTGAAGTAACACTCTCATTTAGCTAATGCCAGTCTAAATTCTCAAGATGTCATAAGGGGAAAAATGAGTCTATATGTGAATTTTTCCCCCACTCATTTTTTGGATATATTAAAAAAATATAGAAAAGTCAAATGAATAGTATAATGGACACACATATCTATCACTTAGTTTCTATAATTATTAACACGGCCATATTTATGTGTTTTTCTCTCTCTTTTTCTCTGGCTAATCATTGTTCAAATACACATCAAGTATCTTAACACTCAACCAATTAATACTTGAGCATGTCTTTTCAAAACCTCTCCTAAATAGCCACAATACCTCAATCATTTATCAAAACTAACAATAATTTCCTTAATAGTTTAAGACCCAGCTTATACTCAAATTTCTCCTATTGCTTCAAAAATATCCTTTTACTGCTGTTTTTCCCCCAAACCAGAACCAACAAAGGACAACTTAATCAATCAGAATCTTAAACCATATCACAGGTTGCATATCTGTGTGAAATCATCTAACACAACCATTACTCATGATGTATTACAATATAAAAGAGAGTCAAGAATATTTAGATATATTTCTAATGCTGATATTATCATCAGGGACCAAAATACAGTCTACCCTCAGAACTTCCCTTTGTTCCCTTGGTAAATACAATGCTAGGCTTGAGAAAGGCATTTCAGGGACACCTGTATCGGGAGTACACCATGGCTAATATTTTCTAACAAGTGGCAAGCATGCAATGAACAATGGGAGCTGAGCATTGGAGTACCTCGGGGAAAGTAATATCATTGGCTTTCACACTTATTTAACCATTCCTCAGGAAGAGTTACTTACCTCTGTGCCCAGCTCTGTACACCCAGTAATGCATATTCACACACCACACACAGCCACATATACTGTAGTTTTTCCTCCACATTTAAAAAATGAGGAAGTGCAGTATTTGAGATAGGCTTTGAAAGTTTGAAGGTTTGAAAGGAAGGGTCATTTTAGGTAAAAGAGGAACAGTATAAGTAAAGGAGGGAAAAAATCATACTAGTGCATTTTTTTTCTTTTTAAAAATATAGTTTTTGTTTGAGAACGCTTGGATTTACAGAAAGTACACAAAGTACAGAGTGTTTCTGCTTTCATAAACCTTGTGTCCAACTTCCCCTATTATTAACATCTTAGATTAATATGATAAATTTGTTACAACTAAGGAACTGATATTGGTATATTAGTGTTAACTAAAGTCTATACTTTGGATTTCCTTATTTTACCCCTGATGTCCTCTTTCTGTCCAAGTTTCCTCTGGATTATGATAATCTCTCAGATTTTCCTGGTTTGTGATAACTTTAAGGTCTTACGGAGTTCTGGTCCAGTATTTTTGTCTATCAGTCTGGGTTTTTCTGATATTTTCCTCATGGTTAGATTGGTGATATAGGGTTTTGAAAGGAAGACTACAGAGGTAAATAGCCACTCTCATCACATTGTATCAAGAGTACATGCTGTCAAAATGGCTCATTACTGGTGTTAATTTCTTTATTCAAACTTTGGTTCATTCGAAAAATAAAATAGACAAAAGGCAGCTTAACAATTTATAGAAGCATTACTCCAAAAATCGTTTTCTCTAGTCACGTTTATCTCATTTAATCCTTAAAACAAACTTAATTGTTCCTCCAGTGTTCAGAAAGTTATTAATTAGTGTTAAATAAGGATTGCTAAACTTAGATAGTTTGGGATTCATTTAGTAGTGATCTGAAGTTAGAGAAATAGGTTGAATATTAAAAATAAAATAAGGAATTTAGACTTTATTCAAAGGGTCTTGGGGAGGTTTTACAGTTTTACAAGCAGATCTTTAAATATGTTCAGTAGCTTCAGTAGCATGTGCAAATGGATAATAGGAGAGAGAAGCTTATCCAGGAAGAAACTCCACTGTGGGCATTCTAAAAAGATGACAGCATAGGTACTCACCATGCCTTGGAAAGGATGACAGGTGTCTGTTCATTCTGTGAAGTTCTTTGCCATATTAGTTTCCCTTTTCTTTATTTTTTAAACCCAAGAACATGTGTTATTGAAGTGGGAGCTGAAGAGCTTGCATTGTAGTTTGGGGCTCTATTTCTAATCAGTACAGTTTCCAACATAACCTCTTCTGAAAGATGTTTTGCCTCTGACCAATCCTTAAGTAGACCTGAAACAAAGAGAAAGCAGGATATGGATAGATAGAAGGAAAGATAAGAAATAAAGAAGTGCTAATGAAATATAATCCTCTGAAGGAACATGTGGGTACCAGAGTCCTGGAATTCACAATAGAAAATAATATAAACACAAATCCAGGCTAAGAATAGAACCATTGACAAATAAATATTCCATGAAAGTGGCACCAAGGTTACATGTGTAACAGTTTCTCACTTTATTGTCAAGCGTTTGAATCTTTCCAAGTGGGGACAGACATTTTTATAGCACTTTCTGTTTAGCATTGGACATATGAAGTGGCATATAATACAAAAAAGGAGACTTTGGGCTATAAATTGTGTTTGGCAAAGTGAAAGCTGCATAATAAATAGCAAGGATTTTTTTTTCCTATTTTCATTTTTCTTCTTTGCTCAAGAAAAAAACAAATCTTTGTGGGAATGCATTAGAAGTCAATGACAAAGTAATAGAAAATGCTGACATGTGGAAATCATTTCTCAGCAAATGCATATAATTTCTAGGTCTAACATCAAGTCAGATTGGACAGGAGAGCCTCCCAAGGTCCCATTCCATTTGCAAGAATCTTTGGGGTGGAGAAGGCACATGGTGTGAAAGAAGTTACCATACCAAATATCTAGCTCAGTTTTCTTACTTGGAAATACTGTCTCAGAGAGGCAAAATGCCGAGGTCACTTCAGCACTTAGGATAAAGTATATGCTAACAATTTGCTGAAATGTCTTGCAGGGCTGCTTGTGGATTCTATTTCTGATAGCAAGAATTAAACTCCAGAGTTAGAGAAAGGTGCTATTAAGGCAAATTCAAACCCAGAACACTTCACATGAATGAAACCACCAAAAGACAAAACAGCAAGTCAAAAAACCCAACTAGTACTAGTCTGCATCTTAAAACTAGGACATATAACCATACCACCTTGGCAGTGATCAGTGAAGAAATGTAAAATTAAACAAAGCAAAAGGGCAACACATGTGGCTCAAGTAATAGAGCTCCCACCTACCACATGGGAAATCCAGGTTCAGTTCCCAGTGGCCTGAGAAAGGCAAGCAAGATAGAAAGCTGATGTGATGGGACAAGATGACACAATAAGACACACATGGAGGAAAACATAAAAACATAATGAGAGAAAACAAAGCAGGAAGTGGAGGTGGTGTAAGTGATTAGGAGCCTCCTGTCCACATGAGAGGTCCCAGGTTTGGTTCACAGTGCCTCCTGAAAAAAGAAGACCAGCACACAATAGACAAACACAGCAAATGCAAACAATGAGGGCGTAGGGAGAAATAAATAAATAAATAAAATCTTAAAAAAAAATGAAAAGAAAAAAAACTATTCCGGCTTCCCCTGTAAACTCAGAGACCTCAACACAAACATCTCTTAAGGAATGAGACCTCAGAGATGGCAAACAACTGCCTAAGTTCCTAATGATGACAAAAATAAATATTCAGCCATATCAGATGGAAATTCCAGGACAAAAAATAAAATTTTCCCTATTAAATTCAAGGGACTTAGGAATTGAAGCACAAATATTCTTGGCCCAAAAGACACCAGAAAAAATGGTGAAAGTATCAAATAACTTAGAAAACCAATTCTTTCAGCCTAGTAACTATTTTCAAAATACCCATTCTAATCAATGTTTGTTTTTTTTAATTTTGTTTTTGTTAAACTTAGCATATAATTCATATATGCACATGGCAGATGTGTAATGTTTGAGTAGCTTTTTAGGCAATCATGCTTTTCTGGACCACAATAAGGTATCTACACATTAGCAAGTAAGAACTTTAAATCAGTACCTGCATACCAAATTTCATTTATTTAAAATATTATATTAAAATATTAACTTTACACAAGAAAGACCCATTCATAGCCTCAATTTCATTCACACAAATTCTCCCATGCTTAGTTTGTAATTTCTTACTACACCACAGATCAAAAACAATGAATTAAAATCCAGAACAGTGCATTAATATCAACAACAAGTTATTACTGATCGAGGAGGCCAGATGGCAGCATTGTAGAAAGTTCTAGGAGTTGGATCATCCTGCAATGCAGTTAATGATCAAGCAGGAGCTATTTAAACACCTGTTTGGGGGGGTGGTTAGGAGATCTGAAGACCACCACGCACCATCCTTGGAAGATGGAGGTAGCCAGGAGGCTGAACATCTGCAGTGAAGATTCATGTGTAAAGCCCTCCACACTGAGGAGGCTGGTGCCCATCTGCTGGCAGGGAAGGCTGCCTCAGGAGACACGCCTTGACTAGAGTTGAAAGTTCCATTTCCCAAACACAGGGGAGGAAGAGACAGCTAGCCACTGACTTTGGCTATTGATTAGTAAATTCGGTTAGCTGAAGTCCAGTCCTAAGTACCACTAAAATTTGAACCTGTCTAAATCAGAAAGAGGCTGGTAGCCCTCATTTTAAGTCTGATCCTGGAAGGAGTGGATTTGGGACTGATTGAAAATCACAGTAACTTTTTGGATAGTATGGATTGGCTTCTTTCTGTCCAGGCTAGATTGCCACCTTAGCATGAGCTCTGGTCCTGCCTTGTCAGGGGAGGAAGGTGGACAGAACTGCTTCAGTCTCTCTGGGTAACTGCAGTCATTTTTGGCCCACACAATAGATTGCTGCCCATACCTGAGCATCATCCCCTCCGCTGACAGGGGAGGAAGGTGGATGAAACTTCACTAGTTTCTCTGGACAATGGTAGTCAGTTTCAGTATGAAAGTCTGTAATTACTACTCACAGCTGGGGCTTTGTCCCCACCCCTTCCAGGGAAGAAAGGTGGATGTAGCTTTATCAGTTCCTGGGGCAATGCAGGCAGCTTCATCTGCATGCCTTAAATACCCTTGGCTCCTATCCCACTCATGGCAAGGGAGAACAGGCAAGGAAGGAACAGATGAATAGGAACTGAAAAAATCAGATTGGCTAAAATGAGCTATTATAAAGTTCCAAAAATTAATTATACCAAGTATCAAAGGGGAGCTTTGGTACAAAGCCAATCAATAAGAAAAAGCTAGGCTTAAGAGAGAAACTGAGCCCAGAATAAATACATAAAGAAAATCAGATGCAAAAATTACAAGCCATACAAAAAAACAGGAAGATATGGCCCAGTCAAAGGAACAAATTAACCTCCAGAGGACATACAGGATTTGAGACACTAATCACAGATGCTTAAACAAATCTCCTTAATAAATTCAATGAAATGGCTAAAGAGATTAAAGACATTAAGAAGATATTGGGTGAACCCAAAGAAGAATTTGAACACATGTAAAGAAAAATAACAGATCTTATGGAATAAAAGGCACAATGAATGAAATTTTTAAAAATACACTAGAAACATGTAACTGCAGATTTGAAGAGGCAGAAGAAAGAATCAGTGAGCTTTGAAACAGAGCATCTGAAAGTGAACACACAAAAGAATGGATAGAGAAAAGAATGAAAAAAAATTGAACAGGGGCGGCGGACTTGACCCAGTGGTCAGGGCATCCATCTACCACATGGGAGGTCCACGGTTCAAACCCCAGGCCTCCTTGGCCGTGTGGAGCTGGCCCATGAGCGATTCTGATGTGTGCAAGGAGAGCTGTGCCATGCAGGGGTGTCCCCTGAGTAGGGGAGCTCCACGCACAAGGAGTGTGCCCCAGAAGGAGAGCCGCCCAGCGCAAAAGAAAGTACAGACTTCCTAAGAATGGTGCCACACACACGGAGAACTGACACAATAAGATGACACAACAAAAAGAAACACAGATTTCTGTGCTGCTGACAACAACAGAAGTGGACAAAAAAGATGCAGCAAATAGACACAGAGAACAGACAACTGGGGTGGGGGGACAGGGAAAGGGGAGAGAAATAAATAAATAAGTAAATCTTAAAAAAAAAAAAAAGAACAGGATCTCATGGAAATGAATGATGTCAAAAGGCATGCAAATATACATATCATGGGTGTCCCAGAAGGAGAAGAGAAGGGAAAAGGGAAAGAAGGAATATTTGAAGAAATAAAGGTAGAAAATTTCTCAACTCTTTTGAAGGAAATAGGTATCCATGTCCCAGAAGCACCATGTACTCCAATTGAATAAATCCAAGTATCTCTACTCCAAGACACATACTAATCACAATGTCAAATGCCAAAAATAAGAAATTCTGAAAGCAGCAAGAGAAAAGCAATTAATCACATACAAGGGAAGCACAATAAGATTAAGTGCTGATTTTTCATCAGAAACCATGGAGTAAGAAGACAGTGGTATGATATATTTAAAATACTGAAAGAGAAAAACCTGCCAACCAAGAATCTTGTATCTGGCAAAACTGTCCTTCACAAATTAGTGTGAGTTTAGAATATTCACAGATAGATAGACACTGAGAGAGTTTTTCACCAAGGGACCAACCTGGCAGGAAATACTAAAGGGAATGCTGAAGCCTGAAAAGAAAAGACAGGGGTTAGAGGTTTGGAAAATTACATTGAAGGTTAGTGGGTTAAATTACCCAGTCAAAAGGCACAGACTAGTAGAAGGGATAAAAAATATGAGCCCACTATGCGGTGCCAACAGAGTCTCATCTTAGCACCAAGGATACAAATAGGATAAAAGTAAAAAGCTGGAAAATAATTTCATGCATACAGTAACAAACAAAAAAAAAAGCTTGGGTAGCTATAATATTGGACAAAATAGATCTCAAAAGCAAAGCTGATAGAAGAGACAAAGAAGGACATTATATATTATTAAAAGGGGAAATCCACCAGGAATTAAAAACAACCATTAATATCTATGCATCTAACCATAGTGCCCTAAAATACATGAGGCAATTGCTGGGAAGCCTGAAGAGAGAAATAGACATCTCTACAATAATAATGGGAGACTTCAATATACCACTCACATCAATAGGTGGAACATGGAGACAGAAGATCAATAAGGAAATAAAGAACCTGAACAATTTGATAAATGAACTAGACATAACAGACATTTACAGAACAATCCCCCCAATAATAGCAGGATACAAATTTTTCTCAATGGCTCATGGTCCATTCCCCAGCATAGAGCACAGTATGGGTCATAAAATAATCTCAATACATTTAAAAAGATTGGAATTATATAATGCACTTTCTCTGATCATAATGGAACAAAGCAAGAAATAAATAACAGACAGAGGATGGAAAATGAACAAAGGTATGGAGGTTAAACATCACATTCTTAAGCAACCACTGGGTCAAAGAAGAAATTGCAAGAGAAATCAGAAAATATATTGAGACAAATGAAAACAAGAACACCATGCAACAAAACTTTTGGGATGCAGGAAATGAAGTACTGAGAGGAAAATTTATAGCACTAAGCACCCACCTTAAAAAGGAAGAAAGAGCTAAAATCAAAGACCTAACTAAACACCTAGAAGAAATAGGAGCACACACACACACACATAAACAACAGACTAATCCCAAAGCAAGCAAAAGGAAAGAAATAACAAAGAGCAGAGCAGCAATAAATGAAATTTAGAACAACAACAAAAATCAATAGAGAGGATCAACAAAACCAAAAGTTGGCTCTTTGAGAAGATTGACAAAATTGACAAAGCCTTAGGTTAGACTGAAAGAAAAGGAGAAGATGCAAATAAATAAAATCAGAAATGGTAGGTGGGACATTACAACTGATGCCACAGAAATAAGAGTTCATAAGAGGATACTATGAACAACTGTACATCAACAAATTAGGAAATGTAGATGAAATGAACAAATTTCTAGAAACCCATGAACATCCTATACTGACCTTAAAAGAAATACAAGACCTCAACAAACCAATCACAAACTAAGAGGTAAAAAAAGCCATCAAAAACCTCCCCAAAATGAAAAGTCCAGGACCAGATGGCTTCACAGATGAATTCTGCTCATCATTCAAAGAAGATTTAATACCATTCTTGCTCAAACTTTCCAAAAAATTGAAGAGGAGGGAATGCTACCAAACTCATTCTATGAAGTCAAACCACTCTAATACCAAGGACAGATAAAGATATTACAATGAAAGAAAATCACATATCTGTAATCAATATCGATGCAAAAATCCCTGACAAAACATATTTGCTAAATGAATCCAAGAGCATATTTTCATGATCAAGTGGCTTTTATCCCAGGCATGCAGGTATGACTCAATACATGCCTGTTCTCAATGAGAAAGTTTTCAGTCTTTCACCATTGAGTATAACATTTACTGTGGATTTTTCACAACATGGCCTTTATCATGTTGAGAAAGTTTCCTTCAATTCCTCTTTTGTAATATTTTTTATCAAGAAAGGATGCTGTATTTTGTCAAATGCCTTTTCTACATCAATTGATAAGATCATGTGATTTTTCTTTCTTGATTTATTAATATGCTGTTATTATGCTGATTGATTTTCCTGTATTGAACAACCCTTGCATGCCTGGGGTAAAATCCACTTGATCATGATGAGTAATTCTTTTAATGTGTCATTGGATTTGATTAAGAAATATTTTATTGATGTTTTTTGCATCCATATTCATTAGAGAAATGGGTCTGTAATTTTCTTTTTTTGTGATATCTTTATCTGGCATTGGTATTGGGGTGATATTGCCTTCATAGAATGAGTTTTATAGTGTTCCTTCTTGTTCAATTTTTTGGAAGAGCTTGAGTAAGATTGGAATTAAATCTTTGAATGCTTGGTAGAACTCACCCATGAAACCACTTGCTCCTGGGCTTTTCATTTTGGGGATCGTTTGATAACTGTTTCAATCTCTTTACTTTTGATTGGTTTGTTGAGGTCTTCTATTTCTTCTATGGTCAGTATAAGTTGTTTGTATGTTCTTAGGAATTTTTCCATTTCATCTACATTGTCTAGTTTGTTGGCATAAAATTGTTCATTGTATCCTTTTATGGTCATTCTTATTTCTCTAGTGTTAGTAGTAATGTTCCTGTTTTCACTTGTTATTTCATTTATTTGCATCTTCTCTTTTTTTCTTAGTCAGGCTAGCTAAGGGTTTGTTGATTTTGTTAATCTTCTTAAAGAACCAACTTTTAGTTTTGTTAATTCTCTCTATTGTTTTCTTGTTCTCAATTTCATTTATTTCTGCTCTGATCTTTGTTATTTCATCTCTTCTACTTGTTTTGATATTAATTTGCTGTTCTTTTTCTAGTTCCTCCAGCTGTGTAGCTAGGTCATTGATTTTAGCTCTTTCTTCTTTTTTAATGCAAGCATTGAGGCCTATAAATTTCCTTCTCTGCACTGCCTTCACTGCATCCCATTGGTTCTGATATGCTGTGTTCTCATATTCATTCATCTCAAGATGTTTATTGATTTCTCTTGTAATTTGTTCTTTGACCCACTGATTATTTAAGAGTGTGTTGTTTCATCTCCATATATAGGTGAATTTTCTCTTTTTCTGCCTCTTGTTGATTTCCAACTTTATTCCATTATTATCAGAGAAAGTGCTTTGTATAATTTTAACCTTGTTGAATTTGTTGAGATCTGATTTGTGACCCAACATATGGTCTATCCTGGAGAAAGATCCATGAGCATTTGAAAAGACTGTATATCCTACTGTTTTGGGGTGCAATATTTTGTATATGTCTATTAGGTTTAGTCCATTTACCATATTATTCAAGCTCTCTGTTTCTTTATTGATCCCCTGCCAAGATGTTCTATCCAATGCTGAGAGTGGTGTATTGAAGTCTCCAACTATTATTGTAGAGGTTTCTATTTCTCCCTTCAGTTTCCCCCCTGTTTTTCTCATGTATCTTGGGGCATACTGATTGGGTGCATATACATTTATAATTATTATTTCTTCCTGGCAAACCATCCCTTTTATTAATATGTAATGCCCTGTCTTGTCTTTATAACAGTTTTTCTTTTAAAGTCTATTTAATCCAATATAAATATAGCTACATCAGGTTTTTTTTGGTTACTGAATGTGTAGAATATCTTTTTCCAACATTTCACTTTCAGTCTGTTGGTATTATTGGGTCTAAGGTGAGTCTCTTGCAAACAGCATATAGTTAACTCATATTTTCTACCTGGGGTAAGGATGGAACTGCAGTTGTGGGCAGAAATCTATGTTATGTAGGTCCAAAATGACCACAGTTGCCTAGGTAAACTGACAAAACACCAGCACTCCCCCTGCCAGAGGTGGGGATGGACCCTCTGGAGTGCCCAACAATCTAATTTGTGTTGGCCAAATACACCTGCAGTTGCCATGAAAGACTGAGAGAGTACTGTGTTTTCTGCCCTTTAGTGGATGGGAGTGGACCCACCAATGTCAAATAGTTCAGTCCCTTCTGTCCAAGAGTACCTGACTTTGCCTGCAGAGGCTGAGAAAACACCAGTCCCCTCCTATCCTATTAGGTCATGGGGTTGGATCCCTAGGCTCCCAGCAGTTCAGTCCCTGTAGGCCAAAATTACCCACTGTTATCTGGAGAGATGTGGAGAGAGCAGATCCTTACTATCCTATTGGGGGTAGGGGTAGATCCATAGATATCGAACAGTCCAGTCCATGTAGGCTGAAAGTGTCTGCCAGGCAATACAAGCCCCTCCTTTCCTAATGGAGGGTGGGGGTGGATCCATAAGTACCCACCAGTCTAAGCTGTGTGGGCCAGAATCACCTGAAGTTACCAGAGAGGTTGGGCAAACACAATCCCTCTCTTGTCCTATTGAGGGTGGGGGTGGAGCCACAGGTGCCCAATGGTCAAGTTTATGCAGGCCAAAAGGACCCGCATTTGCCCTGAGAGGCTGAGGGAACACCAGCCCCTTCCTATTCCATTCGGGGTCAGAGATGGAGGTGGATGCACAGACACTCAGCAAACCAGTTTTTGTGGGCTGAAAATGCCTGCAATTCCCTGGAGAGGCCAAGGAAACCCAGTTGGAGCCCCAGGTGTCTGACTATTTAGTCTGTGCCAACTGAAAGCACCTGTGGTTACCCAGAGAGTCTGGTGCAGGTTCTGCCAGCTTCCTTCCTAGCACAGGTGGGCTGGAGCCTAGGCTAGCACTGCAATCTGATCTTGGTGGAAAGAAGCCAGGCCCTAACTTCACTATAATTTTCTTTTAGCCTGGCTTTCCACTCATGCTGGGGGCAGAGTCAAGACAGGTTCAAACCCTAGCTGATCCTAAGATTATACATTAACCAGACAAGTCCAACAGTCAGTAGCTGAAGTCAGTGGACAATTCTCTCTTCCTCCCCCATTTATGGGAAATGGAGCTTCTAATTTCAGCCATGAATTAACTCCAGAGATGCTTGCATTGCTAGTGTAGGATGGGCATTGGCCTCTGAGGCATGGTTTGCAGTTTCCCAGAAAAGTGGATGCAGAGACCCCCAGCTTCCTCCCTGCTGGAGGTGGGGCTAGGGTTTAGGCTAGCCCTGCAGTCTGATCTGGGTGGAAAGAACCTGGTCCTTACTAATACTGTAATGTAAGGGATGGAGTTAAAATGGCAGCTACAGTCCTCTTTCTAACTTAAGTTCATACTTTAGCTGTTCTTAGGATTATACTTTAGCCTACCAAATTTATTAATCAGTAGCTGAAATTGGTGCCACATCATGCCTTCCTCCCCCATTTTTGGGAAATGGAGTTTCTAACTCCAGTCATGGAATAGCTCCTTAGGCATTTGCACTATGTTCACTAGCCTCTGTAGAATGGAGGGATCTACTAACAAATCTTCTCTGAAGATGGGCAGTCTCCTCTTTCCATACTTTCAAGGATGTTGCAGGATGCTCTTCTGCTCTCCTGGGGCCCCCAAACAGGTGCTTTAGTTAGGTCTGGGTGATTACTAACTCCCCTATAGAATGAGCTGACCATTGAAGCACCTTGCCCTGCCACCATTTGTCTTCCCTCCTCTGTATTATTATTTTTTTAATGTATTGAATTATATCACTCATATATAAGCATACAGAAACAATAAGTATATAGTAATAGTTGTGAATTTACAAAACAAACATATATAACATTATATAGGACTCTTGTACCTCACCCTACCACCAATACTTTGCATTGTTGTTAAACATTTTTAAGTAATGATTAAAGAACATTATAAAAATATTACTATTAACCAAAGTATACTTCCCCCAACCCACCCTATTGTATTATCTTTATATCATTTATATATGAACATACATAAACAATAAGTGTATAGTAAAAGTTGTGAACTTACAAAGCAAACATGCATAACATCATACACAGGTCCCGTACATCAACTCTCCACCAACACCTTGCATTTTCGTGAGACATTTGTTACAAGTTATGAAAGAATATTGTCAAAATCTTACTACTAATTACACTCCTTATCTTACATTTGGTGTATTTTTCACACAATCCACCCTATTTTTATTTTTCAAATATATTTTTATGGCAGAAGTTGTAAACTTATAAAACAATCATGCACATGTGCAGAATTCCCAAACAACACCCCTCTATCAACACACCGCACTGTGGTGGACCATTTGTTACAGATAAGATAATATCATCTAATTGTTACCACGTTCCTTGTATACACTTGGCACACATTCTCCATACTGCCCCATTATTAACACAGTACATCTTTGGCATAGATGCAAGAATATTATATTATTACTGCTAACCACACTCCATAGGTCACTCCAGTTGTATTTTTTCTATGCTTCTCCACATTCTCACCACCCTAAAATAGTGATGTACATTTACTCTAGCTAACAAAGGACACACTTGCATCTGTACCATCAACCACAATTCTCATTCACTTCTTGGTTTACTGTGCTATTCAGTTCCTAGATTATTCTCCAGCATTCTGTCAATTGCCATTTACATACTTAGACTACCATTTTCAGCCACATCCCCATTTATAAACTAGCTGTTATTCACTATGTATTACCGTCCACTCTATACATTTCCATACATTTACACTAAAGTTACTTAAAACTTCTACATATATTAAACATCAGTAGTCTCGGTTCTCCTTTTACTTCCTTTAAGAATCCACCACTTACCACCAGGTCTTGAAGACATTTTCCTACAATTTCTTCTAGAAGCTTTCTGGTTTCTTACATTTACTTTTAGGTTTATGATCCATTTTGAGTTAATTTTTGGATAAGGTATGAGATAGGGGTTCTCTTTCCTTCTTTTGACTATGGATATCCAGTTCTTTCAGCACCATTGTTGATGGACTGTTCTGTCTGAGCTGCGTGAGTTTGATGGACTAGACAAAAATCACTTGATCACACAGATAAGGGTATGATCCATCAATTTGGTTCCATGGGTCTATGTCTCTGTCTTTATGCCAGTACCATGCTATTTTTACCACTACAGCTAGGTAATATGATTTATAGTCTGGAGATGAGAGTCCTCTAACTTTGCTTTTCTCTCTGGCTATTCAGAATCCCTTACTGGTCCAAATCATGTTTTCAATTTATTTTAAAAATGCTAGTGGAATTTTTTATCAGAATTGCATTGAATATGTATATCAATATGAGTAGAATTGACATCTTAATGATATTAACTTTTCCAATCCATGAGCATGGAATGTTCTTCCAGTTATTTAGGCCTTTTTTGATTTAACATTGAGTTGCAGTTTTCTGAATACAAGTGCTTTACATCGTAGGTTTAGTTTATTCTTGACTATTTGAGTTTTATCTGTCATATTTTATTTGCACCACTCTTTTGACACATTTAGTTACTTTTATTGATATAATCTTCATTTTTAGACTCTCTTCCAGGCCTCTTTCTCCTGTCTTTTCTTTTCAGGCTCTAGCATACCCTTTAGTATTTCCTGAAAATCTGGTCTCTTGCTTAGAAATTCTCTGTTTCTGTTTATCTGTGAATATTCTAAATTCATCCTCCTTTTTGAAAGACAATCTTGCCGGATATAAGATACTTAACTGAAAGTTTTTCTCTTGTAGTGTCTTAAATATATCATACCACTGTCTTTTTGCCTCCATGTTTTCTGGTAAGAAATCAGTTCTTAATCTTATTGGGTATCCCATATATGTTATGCATTGCTTTTCTCTTACTGTTCTCAGAATTCTCTCTTTGTCTTTGCCATTTGACATTCTGATTAGTATGTGTCTTGGAGTTGGTTCGCTTGGATTTTTTCAGATGGGAATTTGTTGTACCTCTTGGATATGGATATCTA